>NW_007737469.1:10593-54944 GCF_000696425.1 Galeopterus variegatus | reverse complement strand
ATATAAATGGTCAGGGTCCCTTGGATGTTTGGAATCCTGCCGAGCATTTGATATAAATAAGCATGTGGGCCCAGGTGTTCCTTGGCTATTGTCTGATGTAGATGCAGGTGGGCACCTAGGTGTTCTTCGGTTGTCTGACTCGCACCCAGGTGTCCTGGGTTATCAGACTTAAGTATGAAGGAGGAATGGTTCTGATCCACAGCACACCCCCTCCCCCCAGCCTCCAGGATGCCCCAGGGGGGAGGGAGCACCACAGGGAGGCCGCAACTGCTGACGGAGGCTGTTGCTGCAAGCTGTTGCTGCCAGGGCCCCCAGCACCCTCCAGGAGGCCGCTGCCAGTGCTGGAGGCTGCTGTAAGCTGCTGCTGAGGACTGAGCTCGTGTCATCTGCCAACAGCTTCCAGGATCTTTCCCAATTACCCTGCTCATGGACCTGTATGTGAGGGGTCTGTGACCCAGTCTGTACAATGGGTTTGAAGAGCCTGTGGGCCCTAACCCAACAATACAGGGGGATAATTCAGACCTGTGTTCTAGTGTGTGATTTAGCCCTATCTTGATGGGCAGGGTCCTCCTCTACTTCTAGACAGAAGCAGTCTCATGGCTCCTATGGTGTAGAGTAATTGAGTCATATGGTTCTGGAAGTCCATACTCCTGGGTTCATTTATCAAAACTCTCCAGAAGGCTTGGATGGAGGTGACAACCCCAACCCATGATGCAGGAACTCCTAGTTTGAAGCTCCTGACCCAGAGCTATCTCAGCTTCACAGAAGACCCAAGGGCCCTCAGGCTGGAAGCTGACGTGTGGGTGGTCCAGCTAAGCCTGAACAGCAGGAGAAGCCAGGGTCTGTTTCTGCCTATTCAAACTCAACTAGTTTATGAGGTTCCTGACCCAGAGCTATCTCAGCTTCACAGAAGACCCAAGGGCCCTCAGGCTGGAAGCTGACATGTGGGTGGTCCAGCTAAGCCTGAACAGCAGGAGAAGCCAGGGTCTGTTTCTGCCTATTCAAACTCAACTAGTTTATGAGGCCTGACACCTGTCACGTACTTTGATACTTTCCCGTGTTCTTTCATTTCACCCTCACACCCAGGAGGCCGGGGGTATTTTTCACATGTTGTGAGTTTTAAAATTGGCCTCAAAGAACTGAAGCATCTTACGCATGATCAGACAACTTTTATGCAGTAAAGCCAAAAACTTTGTTCCTCGCATCCAGCAGTTTTTCCACTTTATGGGCTAAGAAACTGATTAAGCCATCTGCACCACATTTAAATTCCCCTTAGACTGGGACGCTGAGTAGCTTGTTCTAGCACCTACCACCACACACCAGATCAGTGTGGAGGTGGAGAAAACGCAGGAGTTCATGCTCTATAAATTAAGTTGGTCATGGAAATTGTAAGCAAACATTAATTAGAAAATAAAACAATCTATGCTTTAATGGGGCCTGGGGAGCAGGTGCACACCAAACAAGGGTATGAATGGAGGTTCCCAGTCAGTCCCCCTTTTCTCCCTGCTCGGCCTCCTTCTAGCTCTGCGAGGGCCTTGCTTGCATGCCTTTGGACACCCAAGTGTGCATATCTGAGCTCCGTGAACATTTATTGTCCACTAAATGTTTGTGTTCTCCCAAAATTTGTATGTTGAAGCCCTAACTCCCAATGTGACTGTATTTGGAGATAGGGACTTTAGGAGGTAATTAAGGTTAAATGATGTCATAAAGGTGGACCCTAATTTGACAGAACCGGTGGCCTAATGAGAAGAGGAAGAAAGAGACCTCTTTCTCCATTCTCCCCTCTCCCTCACCAGGAACCAAATCAGCTGGAACCTTGATCTTGGACTTCCAGCCTCCAGAATTATGAGAAAATTTTTGTTGTTTAAGCCACCAAGTCTATGGAATTTTGTTACCGCAACCTGAACTGACTAATGTGACATTCTATCCAAACAGCCACTGAGAAGCAGCCCACCAGGTCCTGGAAGTGAACTGCAGCAAGGATTATCAGAAATTATATATGATTTCCACTTAAATTTGAATTTCAGATATATAAAGAACAATTTTTATAAGTATTAAATATGTTCTAAATATTGCGTGGAGCATACTTACACTAAAAAAGTATTAGCTATCTGAAATTCAAATTTAGCTGGGCATCCTGTGTTTTTATTTGCTAAATCTGGCAACCCCAACTGGGGCCCTCTGGTGAGGGAGCTCCAGGGGCCTGGGTATTCAGAGTATAATCTGAAATGTGAAGATACAGATGTGGAGGAAGGGTGGGAGCTGGGTAGGCACAGCCCATTGGTCATGCAGAGGGGCTCTCTATAGCTTGGGGCCCAGAGCAAGGACCCCTCTTTGCCAGGTCTAAAGGCAGTACTGACAGCAGATGGCTTGGAAAAGGGCACATGAGCTAACAGAGCTCGCATTTAGGAATACAGAGGCTGGGGGCTCCATCTCAGGCCTCAGACAAGTGGCTTCACTTCTCTGAGCCTCAGTTACCTGGACTGTATGTAAAATGGAAGATTACATGGAATAATAGTTGTAAGAAACTGAGCCTCACTCTCAACACATAGGTCTCAATACTAGCAGCTTTTAGATCACCTTAAAATGAGGAGAGGTCTATGCTATGAAAATGCTTTGAGTTTTCTTGCCTTCTGTCTTTTTCTTATTCAGTTGATTTGCCCCAGCTGAGCTGGGGGAGGGCAGTGGGTGTTTGAGTTGCCCACACCTGGGTTAGGACAGAGCCAGGTATTCAGTGGTAGCCTCCACTGAAGCTTAGAGAGAGAGACTGGGCTAAGCATCCCAGCAGAAGTGAGGACTTAATCCCTCTGGCCAAGGAACTGATATCTCCTCCTCTCCCCTCCTGTTATTCACACCTGTTTCTAGGGCCTGGAGTGTAGATGAGGCACTGTCCTCTTCAAGGAGGTAGGGAAGGAGAGGGGAGCTAGAGAGAGCAGAGCAGGAGCCCTGCCTGGCCAGGAGGTGCTATCAGATAGCTAGTTGCGTAACTCACATATGCTTTCTTCCACCTTGGGAGCAGCCGGCCAAGATGAGCATTTGATCCTAGTGATTTTAACTCAGGGCTGGAAGGATGCACATATTTGGGGGGGGGAACGAAGCAAGCACCCCCTTCTGAGTGTAGGAGGAAATATGTAAATGAACTTGGAACCTCATGAAAGCTCCAGACTCATCTCTTGATTTTAGTCTCACTGCTAACTACCACCCTGTGGGAATGGAACCAGGGCGTCTCCCTGCTTCCAAGTCAAGAGTGAGAAGTAAGGGATGAAGGCAAATGGGCTCAGGCCACACTGAGCAGCTTCTTTTTGGGGGGGAGAATTTTTTTGAACTCTAAGTTTGGCATTCAGTTTCCTTCACAGATTATAGCAGGGTTTAAAATGAGTAGGGACTGAAACAACCATGAGGTTGGTGGAGGGCTTGGGCTGCCGCTAGGGCCAGGGATTTTCTGCATTTAGGGGTGAGCAGATGGGAGGGGAATCCCAGGAAGAGGGAGTTACCTGGAGTACAGGTGGAAATCTGCTGATTGGTGTGACCACAACACTTTCACCAGCCCCTTCTGCACCTGTGAAGGCCTCATAACCAAGTATGGAGTCTCTGCCCCTGAAAGGCTATGGTGTTAACATGCTGTCTGCCACATACAGGTAAATCGAGGCATAGGTTCAGAGTCTAAATTTCGTAAAAAGTGAGGCTTTCTTCTCCCCGTCCCTCTTCTCCTCCCTTCAGATCTATTGTCATCTTAGAAGAAAAGATTTCTTATTCAGCTTTAAATTACAATAATAAAGAAATGATAAAATGTAGGTACCTTAGCCAATAAAACTCATGTTTCACCAGAATCTACTGCCACCTACAGAGGCACCCAACACCATGTTGTTGTTCACCTGGTGGTAACTTTGAAGTTTTCCTGTACCCCCCCCATGTTAAGACCTATGGGAAATGACTCCCATACCGCCATTGTGATATCACTGCCATTGTGACATCACCACCATCATGACATCACCATCATTCTGATATCACCAATATCATGACATCCACACCATTGTGACATCACCACCACTGTGACATCATCTCCATTCTGACATCGCCACCATATGACATCACCATCATTCTGACATCACCGCCATTCTGACATCAATGCCACTGTGATATCACCACCATTGTGACATCACACCATTATGACATCACTACATTGTGCCATCACCACCACTGTGACATCACCGTCATTCTGAAATCACCACCATCGTGACATCACCACCACTGTGATATCACCGCCATTGTGACATCACCACCATTCTGACATCACTGCCATTATGACATTGTTGCCACTCTGACATCACTGCCATTGTGACATCACCACCATTGTGCCATCACCATCATTGTGACATATGAAGTTTTTCAGTCTTTTTGTCTTTTTTCGTGACCGGCAACGGATCGCAACCCTCAGTGTCGCGCCCGGACCGGACCGGCCCGGACCAGCAACGGGATCGCAACCCTCGGTGCTGCACCCGCACCTCGCTCAGCCAGTGAGCGGGAACCGGTCTGTATGTGGGATCCGAACCCTCGGCAGGAGCGCCGCCGCACTCCCAAGCGTTGAACTGTAGCAGTGCGCCACTGGGCCAGCCCAGATCACATCTGAGTTTGAATGCTTCCTATCAATCAAATGAAAGTGAGGAAATCCAGAGGTTGGGCTCCAGTATGTGCTTTGTATGCTCAGAATTATCCTCCCAATCAACAACCAACTGTAGCTGGTCCAGCAGTAGAAGCCAGCTGCCCTCACACTAGGGCCCCAACCTCTAAGGCTGTGAGTGAAAAGGGGCAGTGGGAGATATGCCTGCAAATTCCACCTTGGGGTGGATGTGGTAGGTTTTCTATCCTCTCACCAGATCTGACTCTGGGATGCAACAACTGACAGGAGAAGAGCCGCCTCCTAAATAGCTGCAGCAAAAACAATCTGATGCTAATTAAAAACAGAACTTAGCTAAAGTAGAAAACATTGCTCAATGAATGGCTTTGTCATTTGTGAAAACCTTACTTCTTTGCTGCCTTCATTTGGTTAATTAGTCTTCCACTGCTGATCTGCTGCTGTCAACTAGGCAATATATGCAAACCACATCTCTTAACTCCAGCCTGTTCTTCAGCCTTTGAAAGATGGGGGGGGGGGTATAACCAATCTACAAGCCGCTTGCAAAATGAAAAGTTTCATTTCCCGTACATAGGGTGCCAAGGCCTCTCTTCAATAACCCAGCAGTGTTTTATTTCTCAGCTGGTGGAATTTCGAATTAGTAGAAACTTCCGTGGTTTCTTACTGACCTCCTTGGTTACAGACGAAAGGACTCCACCCCTGGCCCCCATATTGTGGATGTTTTAACAACTCCTTTTATTGCTAAGCTTGCACTTACATTATTTTTATTTTTTCTTTGCACAATTTTTTTTTTAAATTATAAATTAGCACCTTCATTCCCTCATGGTTGACATCTGCTGCATTTCAAGTGAGAATACATTAAAATCCCCTTTTCATGAGACCATCATTATCCGAAAAGCACACACAGAATGCTGACATACCAGCTCCTTCACTGTTTCTGTGATTATATTTATGAAATGTTTGATACATGCCATGACATACTATTTATAAAATTCTATAGCATACTAAACAGTATATAATACTGTTCATGAGTACAGACATACATATATAATATTGTTTGTGGGTACATACATAAATGAGTAGTAAAAATATTAAAAATTTCACATGCTTAGAAATTTTAAACATTACCCTCAGTAATTGAGCAGACCTTCAACCTGGGATAATTTTACTAGCCCAGTTGTATACATGCTTACACACACAGACAAACACACACAAATTTACACGTACACACATTCAATTTTGTTATATATATGAACAAGGCATTCTAGAGTTTTACTAGCCTAGAGAATGTCTGAGAAGACTTCCCATTTTTCCTTAAACGAAAAGGCAAAGCAAATGAGTTTGTCAATGGGGAGGGGGTGTGGTTAATAACCTCACTTTTGGGGAGTCTTTGCCTTCCAGTAGCTCCCCTCCCAGGGCTGTTTTTGAGGCAGGCTCAGGCTTGGCTCCAGGCCAAGGTGACAATCAAGGCCTGAAAAGTGTCTTCTTTCAGAGATTATTTCTCAGATTTCTTTGTTTTACTGGTGGGTAGGAGAAGGGACAGCCAGGCGGGGATTTCTGAACTCACACAGGATGTCCTGCTGCTGTCCCAGCTGGAAAGCCTGCTGGCATTGGCTGGGCGACCCGTGCAGGGTGGCTTAAGTTAATCCTGGGAGTCTGGGCCACGTCACACTGATTCCTTTGAGAGACTCCAAGCCTCCAAGGAGCACCTCTGACTCTGGAAACCCAGCCAAGGTAGTTTTGAAAAACAATGAACTCCGTAAAAAAAGGGAAGAAAAAATAAATTATCAGATTAAAACATATGCCTTTAAACAGCTATGGGCCAGACACCAAAATGAATCTTTACAAGTTTCCAAGGAGATAATTAAGGGAAGTGGGAACAAGTGAAAAATCAGATAATCATTTCAGCATTGGAAACAGCAGAGAGAGCATGATCAGGAGAGCCCATAAGCCAGCAGTGAGGGGATGAGGAGACTAGATGGCCCTCGCCCCCAGGCCAGACCTGCCCAGCCCTCCATGCTGCCCCTAGGAAAGGTCAGCGTGCGGCCCTCAGATCCTGCCAGATTTACACTGGCCTTCATGCGACCCAGGGAGGGGCACCAGTGCTGGACATCTTGGAAATTCTCTTTGGGTTCCAAGTGAAAAATCGTTCTGCCTTCAGAGCAAAATGGAAGTTTGGTAGAAGCTTGTGCTTTTCCCTTAGGTTCAAAAGAGAAATTACTAGCCCCACCATCTATTTGTGCATTTGTGTTTCCTTTTTTCAAGTGAAAAAGAGACATTATGATGGGGAGGCATCCTATAAAAATGGTAGGTATTACAGATTAACAGTATTGCTTCTTCATAGAAGCAAGTCTGACTATATTTTCTTTGACAGAAATGCAACTGGCTTTTAAGTCCATCCAACACAGTACAAGTTTACTTCTCCTATAAAAAATTCTGTGATTTTGATAGCATGTCATCATTATTATTTAATCCTATTCCATTTTAAAATATTTGGTTGTGTTAATGTTTTCTTGGCAAATGTCTGAAATGATGTACATAAACCTTGAGAGGAGTTAGCACTAGACGCAGAAATTACAGGGGACTTTCACATCCTAAGTCATCTATTCCTGTAAAGATTCTTTTTGACATAATATTTTAATTATATGGTAGGAGAAACAGAAAAAAATAACTTATTAAGCTGTGATTATGCATTAGGCCCTAGGAACACAAAGATGGACAGTGATCATACGGTCTATGGTTCCTGCCACTTGGTGGCAGGTGTTATAATCAAATTAGGTATTGAATTTTGTGGGTACACACAAAGGAAAAATTATTTCTGTAGGACTGTGACTGTATCAAGGAAACCTACACCTCCTTGTATTGGTGAGGAAAAAAAAAAAAAAAAAGGTAAGGGAATCCCAAAGAGAGGTAACAAAGGCCAAGAGGAGGCCACGAGGAGTTTATGCTGTCTTCTAGAAGCACTAAGGAGTACGGTATGGGTGGAATACAGAGACTGGAAGTGGCTGGAATGTTTGGAGATGGGCTGAGAATGTGGGTTCGGAACCAGAAGCAGTTCATCAAAGGCCTGGATTACTGTGCTAAGGAAAGGGAAGCCCAACAATGGGGAGGAGAATATCAGAGTTTAGAAAGAATACCCTGGTCTTCAAAGCTTGGATTGGAAGAAAAAGGAAACCAAGATTTTGGACTACGGTGGTATTAGGGTGAACAGGGAGAGATGAAGTCAGACTAGATCTGGGGAGAAGATGGAGAAGGTAAACTTGATAACAAAGGTCCTAATGTAGTCAACAGGGTGCTTGGCTAAAATGGGAAATAGTAACAGCCAACATTGACTGTGTGGTCTTATGTGCCGGGTCCATGCTAATCATTCCTATTCTATCCTCACAAGAAACTGATAGGGAAGGTGCTATTATCATACTCATTTTACAGGTGAGGAAAATGAAGTGAAGAGAAGTTTAGTGAACACGCTGAGGTCACAGATTCAAACAAAGGCTGTCCAGTCTCCCTGGTTTCTTGCTACATACACGGCTCACAGAGAAGGAGGCATAGTATTTAAGGAGAAGAAATAAGATCACGTGTATATAAACTTTAAGTTTGTTACAGGACAGCAGGGCAGAGAGTCTAATAAATAGCTGGGAAAATAGACCTGGCATTCAGGGAGTCATTCATTCAACAAATACTATTTATTGAGCACTTACTATGTACCTGACACTGTATCAGAGCGGGAGTTATCAAATCATCAGAATATTTACTGAGCACCCACAATGTGGAGAATATGTAGACCAGATTTTAGTAAAGCATATAACTTCCATCACATAGACGAATACATGCTCTTTAAAATAACTCCGAGACAGCTCCTTCTGTAAAACAAATAAGTCATCCTGAAAGCACCTGTTTTTGCAATTTTGGAATTACCCATATTGGCTTAACTTAAAGCACCCTATAAATGTGTAAACATTCAGTCAAGAAGAAAGAGTTTATTTTACTTTTACGAACCACTCAGCACATGTGTTGGGCTTAGGAAATAATAAAATAAACATATCTCAATCGGGTGTGTTGATAGAATTTAACAGGAAGACTATAGTAATGAAGGGTCACCCACAGATAAACACAGTGCAGATCTCCCTCGGGAAAAGAGAGAAAATTTTAATCTAAAAGTTCAAGAACACAGGGAGAAAGGGAGCAGCCCCCAACTTTCGGCCTGCCCTGGCCTGTTGGCTGAGGAATCCTTCAGCAGCCTCTCAGCCTCGGTTGTACCATCTGCCTTGGTGCAATGAGGCACCCTGTTCACAAACACGCCCCAGACTTCACAGCCTGGCAGGAGCTCCCGTGAGGGCTCCTTGCATTCTCGCCAGTCCCAGCTGAAGCTGCCACTGCTTCTCCCTGCAAGACACAGCTACTGAGTGAAACCTGCTCTAGCTCAGCCCTGTGAAAGGGATAGCAGCACCAGGATTCGTATCTGTCTCTGAAGAACACTGGGTTTTTATATTGTTTTTCTGTGTCACATGACCACTATACAGTGTGCTGCATGATTATAAAGTCAGATTCCTTTCGGAGAAAAACAACATTTGAGACAATTTATGTCTTGAACTTAAATAAGACCTTCTGCTAAATTCCTCAACTGACTTTTCAGATGTTATATCATTAAATCTTCACAGATTTTTATAGTGAGAATATTTTACAGCAGTGGCATAAAAATCAGGGCATTTCTATGACTACACAACCTAACTGAGGGCATTACTGACATCTCCACCCACTGGAGTATCAGCAGATCATTTTCTTTTCAAGCAAATCCCATGGTGGTACCATTCTCACTTCAGCATCAGCAGACCCTTCCTCAGGAACTCTAAGCAGATATAGTTCAATCTTGCCTCTGTCACTGCTATGGTCTGAATGTTTATGGCCCCCCCAAATTCGTTTGTTGAAATCCTCAACCCCAAGGTGATGGTATTAGGAGGGAGGGAATTTGGAAGGTGATTAGCTCATGCAGGCAGAGCCTTCATGAATGGGATTAGTGCTTATAAAAGAGACCTGAGAGAGACCCCTCACCCCTTCCACCAAGTCAGCTGTCTGTGAGGAAGCAGGCCCTCACCAGACACCAAATCTGCTGATGCCTTGATCTTGGACTTCCCAGCCTCCAGAACTGTAACTGTCAGAAGTAAATTTCTGTTGTTTATAAGCCATCCAGTCTATAGCATTTTGTTTAACAGCCCAAATGGACTGAGATACTCACCTACCTTTATACTTTTCACTGTCATTTGTTTTCCAGAGTCACAGCCTTGTCAGACAACTATCACAAAGATCCAAGGTGCCACACAGCATAATGGTTAACGGCATGAGCTTGAAGTCAAACTCATTTACTGTGCAAACTTGGGATGCTTTCCAACCTCTGTGAGGCTCAGTTTCTTCATCTGTAAAATAGGAATAATAACAGTGCCTCCCAATGTGCTTATGAGAATTGAGTTATTACACTTAAAGTGCATGGAGAGTGCATGGTAAACCTCAATAAATATATCTTGATTAGATTCACTTCTCTGTTCACACGTGTATAAAGCAGAGCACAAAAGTGGACGTCAGAAAATCTAGATTCTAGCTTCAGTTCTCACACCATCTAGCTGTGTGTTCTTGATAATCTCAACCTGTCTGAGACTCGGTTTCTGATTTCTGAGTTGGGATAGATTATTCTGAGCAGCTGCTTTTGGGGAGGTAGCTGAGCTGGAACCAGTGGTGAATGCAAGGAACCTTTGTGGGAGCTCCGACCAGATTGGGAATGTTTCTGCCTTGCTTCAGGGCTCTACTAGGTGTTGAAGAAAAATTCCAAAAAGGAAAGAGCATGCCTTAGTCAGTCAGGGCTGCTATAACAAATGTACCATAGACTGGGTGGCTTAAACAACAGAAATTTATTTTTCACAGTGCTGGAGGCTGGGAAGTCCAAGGTCAAGGCACCAGCAGATTCAGTGCCTGGTCAGGGCCCTAGTCCTAGCTTTCAGATGGCCATCTTCCTGCTGGGTCTGCACATAGAAGAGAGCAGAGAGAGAGGAAGCAAGCTCTCTTGCATCTCTTCTTATAAGAGCACTAACCCCATTCATGAGGGCTCCACCCTCACGACTTAATTTCCTCCCAAAGGCCCCACTTCTAAATACCATCACAATGGGGATTTAGGCTTTACCACAGGAATTTGGGGAGACACAAACACTCAGTCCATAGAAGAACATTTTTCTGACTCTGCCTCACAAATAGAATTCTGAGAATTCATTTTCTGTCTTAGCAGGAACAAAGTATCCAACTGCAAATCCTGACTATGTACAACTATATTGCTGGCATTTATTTCTCTGAGACACCTACATCCCAGAGCTCCTACAAGGCCCTTGTAGACAATAAGAGATCCTCTAAACAGTCATTTCCTCTGAAGAGCTACTCATGGTTCTTCCTGCTCCTAGCCTCCCTTTCTTCTCCTGGAAGCTGTTCAATGTAGAACCACAGCCTGCAAAGCCTGGGAGCACAGTGGATGTGGCGTAGGTTCAGGCCTGGCAGTCCTGTGCTCAAGGCAAAGACCTTGAAGCAAAGTAAATCGTGGAGTCAGCCTGTGAGTTACACACACTGTGTGGCCTTTGGTAAGTTGATTAACCTCTCTGAGCCTCAGTTTTCTTATGGGATAATAAATTATCTGGTAGCCTTAAAGATAAAATGAGATAGCTCATTCAGGACAGTCTCTGGCACACAGTGAATACTCAATAAATATTAGCCCTGATTATGACCATCACAGCTCAGCTCTACCATTTTATAGCTGTGAACTATGGACAGATTACTTAATTTCCTGAGCCTAAGTTTCCCCATCTGTAACCTGGGGGACAATAATACTTATGAGTTTATCATAAGGATTAAATGAAATAATCCATCTGAAGTGTCATATGGTAAGCACTGAGTCAATAAAGTCCGCTATTATAATTATTCCTATAATTATTATATCTACTAGGAAATGAGGAAGGAGTGGTTACAGCAGCTGAGCTGACTCCCAATACTGAACTCTTAGAATGAGCCTTACACAGACACACATTCATCTATATAAATTCTCTTCCTGGTTCCATATTTAAATAAAAGAAAATGTATAGAATTTCCTGAGCAACTCAGAAATTAAAACAATGAAAAGATAAATCTATAAACTGTCTTTGGTAGGGGCCAATTTCCAAATTTTGGTGAATAATGAGCATACCTCTAGAAGGATTTTAACCAAATCAGTACAAGAGAACAACAATAGCAACGCCTGTTACGGTTATCCCAGGCCTTCTACGCGCAGCATCGTACTTCATTCCCATAGCAACCCTGGGATGCAGACAGCAGAAGGATCACTATACCCCCTTGCAGGTGAGGAAACTGGGAGCTAGAATAATTGATGATCCCGTTCATGTTAGGTGGTGGCAGAACCAGAATTAGAACGCGGGTGGCCTGGCCCACTGTTTCTCTGAAACCATTCTGGAAGCCCTGCAGGTCCTCTCTTCAAAATGTTTAGTTGTTGGACTTTAGACTACAGATGGCAGTGAGCCCCCATCTGGTGCCCATGACAGACATTGCCGATCAATAGTGGCTCTTTCTTAATGAACCCCAGAATCTTTTTCAAAACAGCCCTCCAGGAGCCATTATTACTTGATCGAATCTGCCAAGTGAAGTGAAACCTCTCTGTCCCCAGACACTAGACTTTAAAGAATGAAAGTCAAATATCTACAGCAGGGGCCAGGTTGGTCATAGAAATAAGTCAAACAGCAGAATGTCAGTACCTATGCACAGCTCATGCGAACGTGCTGAACACAGGAACATAAGGAGCAGCCAATTCACCTCCAGCTAATGTCTTAATACCTGCATCTGTCTCCTTACTGAGAACAAGGACATCTTTTCCAGAAGCCCCCAGCAAACTTCACCACATGCTTCACTGGCCAGGACTTGGGTCACTTGCCTGTTCCTAGGAAAATCACTGGCAAAGAGAATAAGATTTCCATTAAAAAGTTAGGCAAATTATTTGGGGTGGAAGAGATGATGGGAAGCCAGCCACAAGGACTACAAGACATGTTCACACTGTAGATGAAAGTGGACTGCTAAGAACAATGATAAGATCATTTATAAAGGTCATTTTGAAGAGCTCAAAGTCCACAAATATTCAATCAAAAGGGTGTGTCTGGAAAGGCATATGAGTTGTAATCCTAATATTACCTTACATTTATATGGCAATTAATAGTGTTTACTATACTTTTCCACAAGCTTCTCCATTGGTAATTCTCCAGGGATAGCACTGCAACTCTTATCCCATTTTACAGAAAAGGAAGGGACTGAGAAATTTGTCTGGTGTCTCATGGCTAGGAAGAGATAGAGGCAGGACAGGATGACAGCCTTTTGACACTCAGTCCACTGATCTTTCTAATACACCATGCTACTCCCTCTATAAAAATGCCTAACAGGGGAAGAGCATCTGTTTCCAAAATGTACACACACATAATCTCAGTTGATTCCCAGAAGAATGTTATGAGACATCCAGAGAAGGTGGAATTATTTTTATTTTACATATAGGAATATTGAGGTTCAGGCAGGCTGATGCCAAAACTTAGGTTTGGGTGAATTGAACCGGTTTTGTTTTGCGTTTTACTACCCATTGGTACTTATTTCCTTCTTATACACACCTAGCTATATTGTCAACACCTGCTCCTAAATCAGCGAGCATGTCTCCAAAACCCATGAGAGCCCACTCCACATTTTCGTATCTAGGGCCCCTTCTGGCTCCAGGCTCCGTTGGCCGTCTGTTAGGCCTGACTAAGCAGCTGGTACTTCCCTACAAGCTCCTGACATCGCCCGTCATTGTTGCCTTGGGGCTCTCTGACCTTCCAATGGGATCATTAGTTAATCTCATCAACTAATTTGCTAAGGAAAGACTCCAGGCTAGGGAATAATAACAATGGCATGCTAATGACAAAGCACCCACGTTTGTTGTCTATCCCAAGGCAATTATCCCTACAGTGGGCACTTTAGGGCAGGCAAGAGGGAAGTCTTGACTGTTAGACCTTAGCTGGGTAGGAGCCTTTTCTCCTGATTCCCCTGAAGCGTGACAGAGGGAACAGTGTGATACAGAAGAGCCCTGAGCTGAAGAAGCCACGCCCACTCTATACGATCCTAGCACTGCATCTAAGCTCCCATTTACAAAACAAAAATATTAACTGCAGCCCAGCTCACTCCTCTGAGCTCTTACAAGATTATTCATAGTGCATTTTGAGCTAAACAGATGTCTACTTATTTTATTAAATAGTTGCGTCCAGGTGAGTGGATGCCTTATAATTGCTCGTACTATTTCACTTCCGAGTGTAACAGGTAGACAAAAGAAGAAAGACTAGATCTCACTGCTATTTACCCAAGGCCAAGGTTCTAGGACAGAGTTCTCAACCCTGGCTCCATATTAGAATCAGCTAGGGAGTTTTATACAGTATGGTGTCTGGACTCTACCTTGAACCATTTAATTCAGAATCTAATCTCTGGGGAGATGAGGCCCAGGCATCAGAAGTTTTTTAATAGTTCCCCAGGTGATTCTCTGTGCAGCCAGGGCTGAGAACTGCTGCACTAGGGTGATCCAGTAGCAGAGAGATCAATTGGGTTATTTTCTTTCAGTCACACAACCACACTTGGGGGACAGAGTGACATGGTCAATTCAGAAGGGGTCAGAGCACCCTTGGTTCACTTTCTCAGCACTGGGTGAAAAACCCGTTCTGGGCACTGCAATTACTTCTCAAAACTACTGGATGTTTCATACCAAATGCTTTTAAAAATGTGATTCGGGCAGGAAGAGGAGGACCAATGAGGCAGAATGGTGTGGGAGAGAGGGAATATGAGGTTGAAAGAAAGAGATAAAAGCAAAAAGAGAAACAAAGACAGGCGGGGGGCGGGGGGGTGGGTACAGAGAAGCAGCCTCAGAAAATAAAACTGCTGATAGTGGCTTTCAGAATTCAGACCTGCTTTCAAACCATATGGCAGAGATATTAGCTTGCCTGTAATTACTACAACATTCTCAACTGCAGAATGACTTTCATTAAAACCCATGGATTAAGGCACTTGGAGTTTGTGAATAATTCTTGCTTTGAGCTCTGATTCTATTATGCTCCTGTTTGGGGTTGATATTTTTTAGGGAGGGGGAGACTCCACTTGTTCAGCAAGCCACTATTTTGGAAACGATGCCATCAAAATCAATTTAATGATTTAAATTGCTACAGTTTAGCACCCACTGTGTGCCAGGCTCTGCGCTAGGAGCTGGGTGGTAGGAGTAGATGAAATGGGTTAACCTCACCCCTTGGCCACATCCATTCAACAAACATGTTCAGCAGCAGCACTGCCCAGCACCGTGTGCAGAGCTACAGGGGTAGGATATCCCTAACATGTTGGCAGGAATACAAGCAATTACTTGTAATGGAGTCACTTGGATATACCCAGTCACACGTCCATTCAGCTGTTTCAGGGGGTGAAGGGAGGAGAATGGGAACTGCGTTCATCCTTGGCCCCAGGGACACACAGACTAAGTCAATAGTGACCACCACATAGTGAGCCATGAAAGAGGCAGAGGTAACAACATCCAGTTTCGTGATACAATCAGCTTCCAAGAGGACTCTTGGAGGGGGGATGTCACCATACCTCTCTAGAAAGGAATATGACCAAAAGAACTCCCAAGTTCAGGGTTTAGCATGTCTAATATTTATACCATCATCCTCCATCATTCACCATTTAGCACGGAGATGACAAATGGTTTCATTCTACGTGTCATCTCCATTGGTAGTGACAGCATGGAGTACAGCTGACAAAGTTTCTGGGCTCAATGAGGCAAAAAGTTTGATGACTGATTATTGATGTCTGTCATGGGGTGGCTTAGCCCAATCTCTTTTGTTTTAGTTACTTATTGCTGCACAATCAATTATCCCCAAGTTAGTTGTTTAGAACAGAAGTCCTTTATTTTCTTTGTGAATCTGCAATTTGGGGAAAGCTCAGAGGAAACAGCTCACTGATACACGTGGCATCAGCTGGGCCATCCCATTGGGGCTGGAGGATCCACTTCCAAGACGGTTTATTCACAATGGCTGGGAACCCAGATGGAACTATCAGTCAGGAGCCTCAGTTCCTCTCCATGGGAGCCTCTTTAAGAGGCTGCTTGAGCTTCCTCACAGTATGGTGGCTGGATCCTAAGCAACAGCAATTGAAAGCTGCTCATATCTTAAGAGCTGGTTCTGGAAACTGGCTCACCATCACTTGGGTCATATTCTGTTGGTCAAAACTGTCACAGAATCCACTCATGTTAAACAGAGTAGAGTGTCAAAAAAATTGAGGTCATCTTTAATCTGCCAAACTGTTCTATTTTATGAAGCAAGTTGAGCCCAATCTTCAATTGTTTGTTGTCTTAGTCCATCTCACCTACTATGACAGAATACCATAGACTGGGTAATTTACTTGTTTAATAAACAGAAACTTACTGGCTCATCATTCTGGATGCTGGGAAGTCCAAGACTGAGGGGCTGGCATCTGGCAAGGGCCTTCTTGCTGCATCAACCCATGGCCAAAGGGCAGAGAGGGTGAGAGAGAGCAAGAGGGGCCGAGTGAACTCGTTCTTTTATCAAACCCATTCCAGTGATAATGGCATTAATTATTTCACTCCATCCTCATGGCCTAATCACCTCTCATTAGACCCCACCTCCCAACACTGTTGCATTGGGAATTAAGTTCTCAACACATGCTTTTTCGGAGACACATTCAAACCATAGCATTTTCACAAAAAGAAAAAAAAAAAGACATAGCATTTGCTAATGAAAGGGGGTAAGGGGAAGTTTAAGACTAATGGCTTGTGGAAAAAATGGCTTAGAATGTGAGACTTATGGTTACAATCAACTCTGCTCTGATGTGTTTTCCTGCTTAGCCTCTGCTCTACTGAGCACACTCAAGAACTCCAAAGACTATACAATGAAGGCAGAGAGTCTTGCCAAGCCTTTGCCAATCATCTCAGGAAGTAGGGTGTCTGAGCCAGTATTTCATAATTTATTTTCATTCTTATTTACCAACTAGGGCCTGCACTTTCTATATTGTGCCTTCTGCCCAACTGCTACCTCATGAGTAACTGTCCCAACAGTTCCCTTCTTCACCTTTCCCATCCTTACGTCTCTGCCATCAGGCATTATAAATGCTGTGGTTTCCTAAATCCAGCTGTGCAGTTCTTGGGTGTGGGGAAGAGATTGGGCTCAGATTTTCTAGAGCTGTGCATTCAGTCAGGATTTTCTGATGACCCTTGGGATGATTTATCTACCTTGCCCAGATAGTAGAAGCAACCTCTGGAGTTAATGAATCCCAAACAAGCTTCTGGCTCTTTTTATTTTTATTTGCTCCTGCCATGCCCATTGAGCATGAAGTGGCCCCCAAGAGAAGAAAGAACAGAAACCGAAAAGAAAAAAACAATAAAACTTCAGCACACACATATACACACACACCTGCCTGTACACACATGTGCACACACATACACACTTCCCTAAGGTAAACGAGTGTGCACAGCCAGTATCACTGTTCTCTTTGCACAATAAGAAAATTCTTTTATTTGCTAATGCCTTCCAAAAACTTATTTCAGAGAATCAAAGGCTTCAGCATTTTCAGTTCATGTAAATTAGAGGCACTATCAACCTGTGTTTAAATCGGTTGCGGGTTCTCTGAGGTATACTATTTCAGCTTATTCTCAGTGCATAGAAATCCTCACAGATCCCTTGGTTTGCAGTATACATAGAAAGGCTGATTTGATCCCGATTGCAATTAGTGATAAATACATTGCAAGATTAAAAAAAACAAATTAAGGCTCAGAGACTTAGAAACGAATAGATTACAAAAATAGGAGAAACACTAACCTCTAGTAGCTTCAAGCTCCCGAGTTTAAATCTACCTCTTCATAGTTGTCAGTCAATCTGATCAGCCTGGTGCACTTTCTTTTTCTATAGTTGACTTAACTCTACGCCAGTGGTCCCAGTGCTTCTGATCATGCCAAATGCTTCAGTATGGCAGAAGGGAAAACGCACTGATGTTAGAATTAAGCTCCGGCTTTAAAGGTATGGCCTTGGGCCCCTGGGAAACGGCACATATGTAAGAACAGAAAGAGCTGATTTTAAACCAGACTGAATAGTTTGAATCCCAGTTCTGCCACTTACTGACCTTTTTTCAACTTGGCCAATATACTTAACAGCTCTGACTTTCTCTTCCCCTACTGCAAAATGAGGGCAAGAGTACCAAATTAATCAGTTTGTTATGACGATTAAATAAAATAATATATGGAAATGACCTGACACATATCAAACCCTCAATGAATGATGGTTCCCTTCCCTTGGGCCTCTACTTTTTCTAAAATGAGTGGGCCTGTTGGATCGACATCACCACAGAGAAACAGTCAGTGCTCTCCGTGACCTCGGCAGGGACCCTCAGCTCATGGAGTCTGGGTGCGAATAGTTAAGGAGAAGGGGACTGTCCAAAAAGACCTTCAAGGCCTAACTAGGAAGAGCAAGCTGAGTGCTGAGGATAAGTCAATGGTTCCCTTACTTTAAAACCTTTTTTGCATTATAATTTCTCTCTCCCCAAACTTCTCTCCCACCACACAAACACCCCCCCACACACACACACACATCAGTGTGGTAGGGACAATAATGACCCCAAAGATGTCCATGTTCTGACCCCCAGAACCTATGATATGTTACCTCACATGAAAAAGGGACTTTGCAGATGTGATTAAGTTTTTAAGTTAAAGACCTTGGCATGGGGAGATTATGCTGTGTTATCTGAGTGGTCCCAATATAATCACATGGGCCCTTAAAAGTGGAAGAGGAAGGCAGGAGAGAGTCAGAGAAGATATGACCATGGAGGACGGTGAGGGAGATGCAGTGTTGCAGGCTGTGAAGAGGGAGGAAGGTGCCATGAGCCAAGGGATGGGGGTTGGCCTCCAGGATCCGGAAAAGACGAGAAAACAGACTCTCTGTAGCCTCCAGAAAGAGTTGTAGCCTCGCTGACACCTTGATGTTAGCCCAGTGAGACCCATTTTGGATTTCTGACTTCCAGAATTGTAAGATAATACATTTGTGTTGTTTTAAGCCCTTAAATTTGTAGTAATTTGTCATGGCAGCAATAGAAAACTGATACACGCAGATATTATAACCATTTTGACAAAGTAGCATCACCCCAGCCCCAGAGAAAATTCTTTTTAATACTACAACCATGTAGGAGGATTAAATTTTATTAACCAGCAGGTTTTTTTAAAATAAAAGTTTAGTTTTAATATATTTATCATGCCCCTCTCCCCTTGCCTAGCCTAGATAGAAGGTGAGCAGGTGTTGAAAAAAGCCCTTGGAAGCTCCCTAGAAGATGATGAAAAATATACTGTAGTAGTCAATTTCTGCTGCTTATAACAAAATACCTGGAACTTGGTAACTTATAAGAAAATGTAATTTATTGCTTACACTTTCAGAGGCTGGGAAGTCTAAAGTCCAGGGAACACATCTGCTGAAGGTCTTCCTTGGTGGTGGTTTCAGCAACACAGGCTATCACATTGCAAGAAGGCAGAAGCAGAGGGAGAGAAGGAGAGAGAGAGAGAGAGAGAGAGAGAGAGAGAGAGAGAGAGAGAGAGAGAGAGAGAGACTCTCAAGTGCTCTCCTTTTAAAGCCCTAAGAACCACGTCCATGACCACCGTTATTAATCATTCACTGCAGCATAGTCCTCCAATTTAATCACCTCTTCAAGGCCCTACCTTTCAATTATCATAATAGGATTTCTCACCCTCAACAGTTAGAGTGGGGTTGAGCTTTAATGACCTTGGAAGACATTCAATCCACTGTATATACCCACTGTTTTGGATGTAGTCAGAGACATTAACTGGAACTTAATCAAGTAATTACTTCAAAAGGTTCATGGAAAAATGGCATTAAAAGGTAATATGGGGCCGAGCCCGTGGCACACTTGGGAGGTGCGGCGCTCCCGCCACGGGTTCAGATCCTATATAGGGATGACCGGTGCGCTCACAGCGCTCACTGGCTGAGCCCGGTGTGGCCGGTCTCAAAAAGGACAAAAAAAAAAAAGGTAATATGAATCTTTCCACAAACATTTTGAAGTACCTCATATAATTTCAAAGTGTCCCCGTTACCCAAAAGAAAGTTTTCTCATTAAGAGAGTTAAAGGGGAATAATGACTTCTTAAAGGTGGGAGCAGGAGGGGACTTTTGTTACATGAGAGATCTTGACTTCTGGGTAGTTAAATACAATTAGACACCAATTCTCGATGCCATCTTTTAGAAAACTGTAAGATATAGGTCAGGACTGAAATATAATTGTATTTTCTTTTTCGTGTAATGTTCACTGTTTTCTATTGGTAAAGTCTGGCCATTTTGAAAACTATGGCAAATACCAAATCTTTTCTTTTTAAGTCACCCCATAAACAAAAGACAACATTGTTCACATTATATTTCCTCTGAACAGGTAGAAAAAGAAGGCCCCCAAAGGAGAAAAAACCCTGCAGTACCATTATTCTCTGACCAAGCTTGCTCCCACCTTTCTCAGAATTTTACTTACAGAAAATAAAAATGACACTATCAAAGGAGAAGGGTTCCACAGGAGTCAGATAAACAAACATGTTTCAGTCTCAGTTTTGGCATTTCCTACCTATGTGGCCCTGAAGACAGTTACTTCCAGCAGCCTAAGTTTCCTCATCTGTAAAATGAGAATAATCAGACCGACCCTGGGCTATTTGTGAGGGTTGGACGCGACTTATGTAAAGCGCCTAGCACAGTGCCCAATAAAGGAAAGTGGTCGTTGCTGGCCCCAAAGTAACTTTATCAGGAATTCTCCAAAGGGGAATTTTCAGGGTTCCTAGCAGCTTTGCTGGCCACCAGAGCTTCAGAGACACCTGTAACCCACCATGTGTCCCTCAACACAACCCAGAAATGACCCTCTAATATCTAAAACTGGAAAAGTATTTATTTTTCCATTTACAAAGCCCTATCATGAGCATTCTCTCATTTCATATTTGGGCATCAGCCTGGATAAAATGGAAACCATTAAACTGGATTTGTTTAGAATCCAACATCTGGACACTTGGCCGTAGCTCCCCTCATGGACTCGCTCTGCCAGAACGTTCTCACTGTCTTCCTCCCACTCCCTGCCCCTCGCCACGCCCCCCTCCGTGTCTGCACCAGGTTTAATACATTTTCCCACTGTCACGTGTGTCTCTACTGTACAGGGCTGGTTTTAATTTTTTCCCTAATCTTGAGAATGGGAACAGGCCTCTTCATCCTCACCCCCAATACGTGGCAGAATAGCATTTAGTACCTGTCAGTAAACGTACACTGAAGGACTACGTGGATCAGAGCTGAATGAATGGGTAGATAAATGGAATGGGTAAATCCATGAAGTTCCCTCAATCAGTTGGAGTCTGCACCTATGTTATCACCAGGTGCTCCCCATCACCAAGACCTCACCCATTTTCCAGCTCATGAGCAATTCCAAAATTCACATGCACTTTTCTCTCTCTCCATTAATGGCTCGTTCTGAGGTTAACCTGGGGAAGTATTCAGCAATAAGATTAACCAAAACCCATGTGGGAGAGACTAAGGGAAAATGATTCTTCATAGTTCGGTTCATGTGCTTTCTAGTGAGAAACTAGGAAGCCTGTAAAATCACACTACTCATGTGAATGGCAGCCCCTGAATCACCATGCCCTACATTTTTATATGAATGATGCCCTTCAGAGCAGTACGTAGCCCAGCACTAGTTTTACCTTATAATATGTGTCCCTTTAGGAAGACATCTGAAATGTTCCTTGTTGCCACTGGACAAAGCCAACCCCCGACACTTCCATTGTGGTAGGAAGTAAACATGCTTCTCCTCTCCCCTTGTGTGTCCTGGATGTCCCCCGTCAAGGCCCTAAAAAAGGAAGGCTCTGAGTAAACTTCACATCTGGCTGGGAGATACAGATCTCCTCCTCTCTTGCCCCAGGCTCCTGGTGGCCTTAGTTCTTGCTCTGTACCTCTGAGCTGGCCCAGGTGTCTGAAATGACCAGCTCTTGAAAAGAGAGACCCAGATAGCACTTCCTCCTGCCAATCTGACTTCTATCACAGTCTGCCCTGAGGGCCCCCATCCCAAGCAACATGAGGCAAACTGTCAGGGCTCAATAAATAATTCAAGATACAGGAGAAGCTGAGGTATTAACAAAGGCAGTTAATAGCAGGGGCACTGAAGATTCAACACCTCTGTTCAGATCTCAGCTCTTGAGAGGTTGGCCAGTTAGCTCAGCTGGTTAGAACGCAGCCTTGTAACACCAAGGACAAGCGTGCAGATCCTTATGCCAGCTGCAAAAAAAGAGGGGAGGGGCAGGAGAGAGAGATCTCAGTCCTGACACAAACACTCTGAGCCTCAGTTTCCACACCTATAAAATTAAGATAATAGTATCTACAAGGTCCTGGAGAGGATTAAATGTGTTCCTTCTTGCAAAGTACTTTGAACAAACGAAGCCCTTTTTCTCAGATAACTCAGTTCAGGTCATCCACAGTGAGCAGGACCAGCAAAAAGTCAAGGATCAGGACAGTTGTCCCTGGTTCACATACTATAGCTGACCTTCCTCTTCCTCAAAGATTTTCCTTAAGAAGACACCAAGTCAAGAACCTGTAAAGCAAATATTTTCTTCATGGAATGATGGAGTGAAAACATCTGGAGCTAAAGTATTGAACACCATTGACATCCAACCCTTTTTCCATCACTTACTAACTTACTAACTGGAAATGTGGCCAAGAGGCAAACAGTTTGGGGTTCCTCCTGTGGAAAATGAGAGCAATCAATAATATCCACATCACAGAGTCCTTGTAAAGATTAAACAAGATAATATAGAAGACAGCCTATGGTAAATGGAGGTGCTCGATGTTAGTTTCTCTTCCTCCTGACACTAATTTTTTCATTTTGCAGAAAACCGAAACCTAAGGAAGTTAGGCAAGTCACCTAATTTTTATAAACTAATACACCTGTAAAACAGAGTGGTTGGAGTAAATGGCCTGTAAGGGCCTATCAGTTGTAAGACTTGTAAATCTCTGAGTTCAAGGTAACATATGGAACGGTCACTGTTAGAGCATCTTTATGATAAAAATGCACCCACTTTTTGCCACTCCAGCAATGAGCTCCAGGGTCTATCTGGGGCTCAGCTCATGCTCCCAACCTCAGCTCCATTAGCATGAGAGATGCATCCAGGCCAGCAGGAGAAGCAGCATGCCGCCAAATGATCTGGGACACATCTCTGCTCTTACAGCAGCCTTCAGCAGGACAGCCACGTAAATGACTGCATGAGGCCTTCCTCAGTCACATGAGGATCAGAGGGGAAAGGACATTTATGGCTTCTGGCAGAGCATCTGGCAGTGAGGTGTACAGGCACTGCCATCCACTGTGTGGACTCCTAGCAAAGGCAGGGGATCAATTGTCCTGGATCACTGACTGTCATCAAAGGAAGCTGAAGAAGAGTCACCCAGTCCCTGCCCTCAGAGAACTGCTTTTCTAACTTTTACAATGACCCAGGTCATATTGTTTTACACATCTGCTAAGCACCTAATACATGTTTCTTTCCAGGAAAGTTCAGGGGACACACACCATTATAAACATTGGTATCTCAAAACTTGCTGAAACATCACAGCTATATTTCACAACCTATATTCTTCTGAACACTATAGTCTCATGAAATTCAATAGGTCCTACGTAAGCAAGTTTGAAAATCTCTGCATCCTGGGAGGTTCGCAGTGCACTTTAACAAAGGCAAGGCTCTGAGCAGTCCTGCAACTAAAAGGAAGCTCATTTGGTTCTGTTCAACTGATAGAACAAACACTAACACAACACGTAAAACACTTTTGAAAGAAATTTCTGTGGAGATACAACCGTTCTTCAGACTCAGTTTGGAAAATGCCAACTTATAGTATTTTATAGTATTTTAAAGTGGAGATTAAATTAAATGGCTTCTTTAACCACAAACAAATACATTTACATAATGTTGCAAATCTAGGTTTCACCATCACCGCCAGCCATCTCAAACGTGTCCAGGTCTCCTGTTAAGTTTGAAATAAGAATATGGCAACTCCTGGTCCATATCCCACCAGGAAACTCACCTTCAGGTCAGTGCCCACAATGGTGGCCTCTCCCACCCACTGCCAGCCAGACCCCCTCCATGCCCCACTACCCCACTGCTATAGCATCCTTTGGGGCTCATTGGTGGTAGGGGAAGAACAACATCCTGACAAGCAAAGGGGTTTCAGTTTCCAAAAGGGCCTAGAAGAGGCACCCTCCATGGGCTCCCATAACACCCTTTGAAGGCACATTCCCCAAGCCTAGCACTGTGCCTGTCCCTTGGAGGCGGTCAATAAATGCTTTGTACTTGGCATATTGCAGGACTGTGCTCCATTTGTGGCAGAATCTTTGCCTCTCTACTGTGAAGTCCTCAAGGGGAAATACAATTTATTCTAACTTTGTGTGCGGGTAGCTATCACTAGCTTGGTTCACAGACTTAACATGAGTGGGTGAGAGGGCGGATCAGTAAAGAGTGAATGACTCTGAACTTCCGCGTTGGTCCTTCCTTCTGGCTGCCAAGAAATGGGAGTAGGATGCCCTATCCTCTCTCAGTTCCCTCTAAGCTTCCCATCCCGCAGGGTGTGTCCTGCCCCACTTTCCCCACTTTCCCCACTTTCCCCCCATCAGCCAGGTTCTCTGCTGTCCCATCCCTTTGCAAGAGGGAAGGAATGGGAAACGGCTGTCCAGAGGAGCAAGCAGCATCAGCTTGAGAACATTAACACCACCGACGTGGGAAGCAGGGTGGGGCAGGGTTTGGGGATTAACTCCCTCTCACATCAGGTGAGAGTTGCTTAAACAGCACTGCCAGAGGCTGCACTTGAACGTGGAGGAGGAGCAGAGGAGAGTAGCTGCCTCAGCCCACAGCCTGGCGCCTTCCTCCCACCCTCTCAGCCGCCTCGCAGGTAAAGGATTCAGGCAGCCCTCCAGGGGCTACTTGAAGATATTCAGTGAAAATATTTTCCCATTTGTCCCTTACTCATTGCAGGCAGTCTCTGACCTGAAATAAGTGCTGTGTATGGGGAGGAATAGAAAAGAGGACTCTTAACAAAGTTCCATTCTGGGACATTCAGGTCCTGCCATTCTGGGACGCCATCTCCAACAGCTGGCTGACAGGAGTGGAACCCACCAAACACCCTTTGCATCTAGGGATTTTGTTTTATTGTTGCTAAGAATTGTTTTAGAAATTATTTGGCAGCTAAGGATTTAATATCTGCTGCTTTGACAATTTGCAAGTGACCCCAGCAGAGCACTGGGGAGGGGGCATCATTAGTTTTTTGCCTGAGGCATGAACTGCAATGCCCTCCTATCTATCTGGGCTGCCGAGCAGGAGGGGGTCTTACCCAGGGAGGAGTCTAGATGGCACAAAATCTCAACAGTTCTCCCTTAATACAAATACATATGAACCATCAACCACTCTGGAGGGCAGGTGTTTTCATCCCTGTTGCACAGGTAAGGAAATGAGATGCATCCATAATTGTGGGAACTGGGGATCTGACTCTCGCAGGAATATCCCTACTATACCATGGTCCTGGACCCGAATCCCCAGTTCCCCATTCCTCAGCTCATCTCCTCCCCCCACCTGTGACCCTCCCAAACATCCTTCTCGCCCCTCCATTCTCAGCAAGGAAAAACTCCAAAGGGAGGTGAGCTACAGTGAGAAGGGGGACAAGTGGGGAGACCAGAGTTCTGGGTGTCTCCTTCCATGCCCAGAAGCTCTGTTTCATCTGTTTTCTACATTTCCCTGATATCAGTTGTCTTATCCAAGCAAGATCAGCCCAAACTCCTATTCTACAAGCAAGGAGAAGTACAAGCTCCCCACAAGATTTCTTCCACCTCTTAGAGGCTCACCTTTTCCAAGTCACCTTTATCTCAGACTTCCTTTTTACTAAGTGTGTCAGTCCAAGTCAGCTAGCTTCTTTGCTGCCATTGTTTTTGAATCTTCTTGAGACTGACCCTCAGAAAAGACTTGACTCCTATCCTCTTGATACCCTTTCCAATCTCACACATAAGAAAGATGTTTGGACTATATATTTACTAGAGAATTGGGGATAATGGTAAGGACTTTCCACGAAGTATGCCACAGTCTATAATTTAAGAGTATTAGTCATGACTACTTATAACAAGTCCTGTCACTCAGCCTCTCCGGTCCTCTCCCTCCCCTCTCTTTTTGCTGCCCACCCCCCACTCCCACCATCATATTCAAGTTTATTACTCAAACAAAGTCTTTGGCTGTCTCTTGGCTGCCTTCTCCCTCCAGGTGACTTATCAAGATATTTTCCTAAAATACTGTTCTTTCTCTAAGAAACTCTGGTTTCTGCTGGCAAGGTAATGATCTTTCTCATCCCAACCACATACCAATGCATTCATTCATGCATCCATTCCAGAAATATTTATTGAGTGCCTACTATGTGACACACTCTGGATATACAAGAGTGAACAACAGGACAAAAATCCCTGCCCTCGTGGAGCTGAGCTCACATTCTGGTGGAACTTTGCGTAAACATCATTTGGAAAATAAAATCATTTAAACACAATAAAAGCTTGAAAGCTGATGTCTTAGAATAATTTTAAGAAAGTATTTAGAGTAATAGGTTGCTACTATTCCTGCCTATTCCCCTTGAATAAATGGGTAGTAGAGGGAGGAACTTGGTTCTGTTCTTTGGAATCCAGTTTCCTTTTTTATTTCCCTCCTTTTTAAAAGGACCATTTCCTCCTCTGTTCCCTGGGCTGTGCTAGCCTCCTCCTGTCTCCTGCTTAATCCTTTCTGAAATACACAAAGCAGCACTACCCCCTTCACTGCAACCCACCCCTGCTCCCAGGGTCATTATCTCTAAGAGGTCCTTCCTGTAGAGCCTTTTCTCTGCTCACCCACCTCACCGCTCTCTCTTCTCCCATCTAAATTAATTATTTTGCCCTATTTTGAAGATGTTATCTGTGCTGGCTGGATGTGCTGCTTTGTAGATCATTAAACTGTCCCCCATATAATTTACAGATTCCTCCAACCATGCATGTCTGACTGTAGATGTCACCAACAGATGTCTGGGGAGTTACATCCTACCCAGGATAGGCTCTCCTGCAGTTTCAAGAGTCAGACTGTGTAAGTTTATTCTCCCTCTCCCCCTGCGTTAGTGGGTTTCACCAGATATAAGCTGCTGTTTCTTTCTTTTATGGGATTTCCTTTTTTTTTTTTTCTCCTGCCCATACCCAACAGATCATCTCTGAAGAGTCACTTTACAGCTGAGTGAGATTATTAGCATGCAGAAGGCCTCTCTCACGGCACCACTAGGTGCAACAGACAAATGACATCAGATGTGTTTCCACAAGTGATTTAATTCCCGAAGCATCTTAGAAAAGCTCAAGTAAGACTGGTGCAGATGTTGCATATACAAGGAAAGAAAGCATCTACAAACACATTATCTAAATAAGTTTATACTATTTATTTGCTTGGACTCCATTTTGTTAAAAGAAAAAAAAAGCATTTGAGGAGGCTTACAAAATGCACATAAGATGTGAAGGGGAACAAAAAAAAAGGAAAGAAAGAACAAACACAATAACGAATCGAACTTTCAGAAGGAGACAACAGAACTATGGTTATTAGAGGGGGTAAGAGGGAGTTGGAGGGGTTAGAGAGAAATTGGTTAATGGACACAAAGAATTAGTACATTTTGTAATGACGAATATGCCAACTATCCTGATTTGATCATCACATATTGCACACAAATACTGATAGTCAATTCTGTACCCCACAAATATGTACAATTGATTATGTTTCAATTTAAAACAAAACATGCTGACTGACAAACAAGAAAAAGTGAAAAAGGAAACAAAAAGAAAATTAAAATATCTTTTTGCAAGCATAGTACAAAATTTGCTGGCTATGAGATCCTGTGCAGTTCTTAAGGGCACTTACCAGATTTTGCTCTGAGCTTCCTAACAGCCAAAGCAAAGAGGAAAATATGGTCAACTCAGATGCCTATCCAGACACATTTATTTTTCCACACTGACTTGGGGCTGCTTCTTACATTTGGGTGAGGGTCAGGAAGAATAAATATCCTGCAATGCATAAGATAGTCCTACACAGCAAAATGCCAACTACACACCTTTGAGGATGACTGACTTCCATGTTTCATAGAATACAAAAGTCAAAAACGCAAAAATAAACCAGTAATTCAGGAGAAGCACCTGAACTGAGACCAGAAAATAAAGAAAGCCCTTCCTGAGACCTTCTAAAAGGGACTCAGTTGTGCAGCAGACAACACCAAGCTCCTCTAGCAGACAGAAAAGAGAGATTCCTATGATCACTCCTAATGTCATCCGGAGAAAACTGCTATTGAGTTTCATGGTTCGACCTATCCCTTAATGTGGAGGTTGGCAAGACAAATGTGTTTAACTCAGGCTCCCCAATGTTTATTCCAATCCCACAAACATGAGCTGAATAGTAAGTGCTGTTCTAGACACTGCCCTGGTACCCTGGGGGTTGTATAGCTGAAGAAGACCCCATTTCTTTCTCAAGGAGCTGAATTTCTAATAAAGCCACAATGCCCTCTAAAGCAAGTGAGGAAATTGATAAACTAAAACTCCAAACTCTGTAATAAATTTCTCATATACACATATACACCAGTCTTTTAAGTAAACCAATAGACCGATTAATCAACTCAAAACGATGGAAAGAAAAAGCATGGCAGCCACCTCTGAAGAACCCCAAGTTAATAACACCTATTGTTCCAGTCAGGGTTCTTTTGCTTGCAAGCTCTAGAAATCTACTCTGACTCTCTTCACAGGAAAGAAGCTTATTGGAAGATTATCAGAGGCTCATAGAATGCACGGGAAGCTGGAGCCAACAGGAGGAACAGCAATGGGAGACTCACCATGCAGCCTGGTGGTGAAGATTACAAGCCCTCGGTGTTTGCTTCAGGCCATCCTGAGCCAAGTTTCCAGGCTGGGATCTGATTGGCCAGCCCAGGTCACATGCCCACACCCTGGCTGCCAGGGGGTGGGAAGAACAGTGTCCACCCTCAATTACATCTATAGTGGGAGGCAGGCTGTGTGTCCAACCAAGACCACACATGATGGAGAACGTGGACAGCCAAAAATGACACTTGTCCCTGACGGGGTATAGGACATGCTACCCCAAAATATGGCACCTTGGAAATTGAGAAAACAGCAGCAGAAGAAAGGTCATTCTCTGACCTTCTCCTGGCTTTCTGTGTGACAGCTGGCCATAAAAAAATTCTCTGATCTCTCTCCCCTGAGAGTAGGTCATAATACCCTCATGTAGCAGGTGCCCCATACCTGGAGGAAGAGAATACTACAAAGACAGGCTACTAAGAACTGAACGAACAGGCCTTGCTAAGGTCTCCCGGTTTATTACCATTAGACCATACTCCCTTTTGTTCAATCACACTTCAACCCTATTGTCCACTCTTCAGCAAACTTAAGCATAAAAACACACCGTTTTCCCCATTTCTTTGGGTCATCATTTCTAAAGGTTCTCATGACATAAAACTTTTATTAAGTAAATTTGTTATGCTTCTCTCTTGTTAATCTGTGGTTTGTTATAGGGGTATCAGCCATGAACATCACAATGGGTCAGGAAAAGATTCTACTTTTTCTTCCCTACATCCCTGACACCTGCTGGTTTATGTCTCCACTCATTCAGTCAACACATGTGTGCTAGATTCTTCTCTGAGCACTGAGGATAGAAGAGTGAGTGAGCCAAAGTTCCTGCTCTCCTGCAGCTTATATTCTAGCATGTGCGTAGGGAAGAGGGAAACTATGGACAATCAGATAAAGATACTAGTTATTGTGGCTTCAAGGACTATGGGTATAACAAAAACAGGGGAGGGGACTGGGAATGCTGGGGCTTGCTCCTCTATATAGGGCAGTTACAGGAAGATCATGTGGGTGTTTGGGGGAAGAGGTGAGGGGACAAGATCATAAATGGCATTCTAGGTGGCATGAAGAACTTTGGCCTTAACCCTAAATAAGCTCAGAAGCCCTTAGAGAGTTTTGATCCAAAGAGTGGCTTGATCCAACTAATGTTTTAGTAGGGTCATTCTGGTTACTCGGTAGAGAATTGACTTTTGGGGTACAAGGGGAAAGAGAGAATATACCCAGGTCTCTCTCCTGACCACTATGTTACAGTTGTGGAGTCGGAGAATATACGGGTAAAAGGGACCCCAGAAAGGGCTTGTCAAACACTGCAGTGAAGCTCAGAGATGCAAAAACCCCTGTGCATTTTCCTGGCAGGGCTGAGGTGTGCACCAGCCCCCTGACTTGGGCCTGGGCTAATTTCACTAACCCGTGTGATGATAGAGGAGGCATCGTCCCTCTTTGTCTCTCAAGGATGGTCACTGTGGCTTTCTCATCCTCCCGGATGTCTTGGGGATGAAGGACCCTTCCCACACCACGGTCCCGCACAAATGAGCAGCCCACGTGAGGAAGTCTGGATGGCAGCACTAAGCACACCAGTCACTGTGCCTGCCCCAGCCACCGGTCTGCAGAAGAGACAGCCCTGAGCGGTCATCTTCTGTGAGGCATGACTTTCTCTCTCCACCCTCACCTTAGCCAGACCCTGGATGATAGGATCGGGAGTCCCTCTGCTTGAATCTGAAGGCTGATCAGGGAGCTAGGACAATGCAGCTTGCTGTGAACAGATGAGCACAGCCCATAGGATTCCCTTTCCAGAATCCGTACTGAGAAATACCAACAGAAAGGGGTTCTCAGCGGTGGTATCTGAAACCGAAAGTAAACACCCACATAGAGGAGGGTTAGGGGTTACAGTGAAATTGACGAGGGAAAGGGGCCGGAATATCATGGCACCCAAGGGAGACACAGGCAGTGGACGCGCCACACCGATGCTGGCACACTTGCAAGGAGAACCACCAACTCCTTCTGCTCCAGTTCTCAGAGACGCTATGCCCTGAGGGCTAGTGGTTCTGCTTTCTGTGAAAATGTGTTTTTTGTGAAAATGAAGGTACTTTTAAAAGCTCGTGAAAAAATAGAATTAAAAAGTAATACGAATCTTTCCGTGAACTTTTTTTTTTTTTTTTTTTTTCCCTTTTTGTCTTTTTTCGTGTCCGGCAATGGACCGCAACCCTCAGTGTCGCGCCCGTACCGGACCGGGACCGGCAACGGGATCGCAACCCTCGGTGCTGCGTCCGCCCCTCGCTCAGCCAGTGAGCGGGAACCGGTCTGTATGTGGGATCCAAACCCTCGGCGGGAGCACCTCCGTGCTCTCAAGCAGCGCACTGTAGCAGTGCGCCACTGGGCCGGCCCTCCATGAACATTTTTAAAGTACCTTCATATACAGTGACATCTGCTCCTAAATGCTGTGGCCTTAGAAGGATCCACCTCTGCTCAGCTGGTCTGGACTCTAGGCCACCAACAAGAGGACCACATTTAACATAGTTCCATACCTTTCCCTTCTTAGACCCCACTCACCTCTCAGCTCTGAGTAGGAATCCTCGAAGCCTTTTCCTAATGCCTCTATACCCAAGCCAAGTTTATAGTCAATCTTGTTTTACTCCAAGGGTATGTTGATTGATATAAGTCTGAAGTAATACATATCTTTAAAATTCTGCATGTATCATTTGTTTAAAATGAAAGCTATCTTTAAAAGAGCTGATGTTCATGATTTTGTAAGTCCATCAGCAACTCATTGATCCATGTCTAAGCAACATGTCTGGACAACCTTCCTGCCAGACTAATAGCTCACTTGGCTCATAGGATTAAATGCCAAAGGATCCTATATTCCTACTGTCTAGTATAAAGTATAATTAGGAAGCTAAGATTAAATTTTAAATTTTAAGGGGCAGAAAGTTTTTTCCTTGGATGAATAAACTGATCATTTCATCCTTATCACTGGAACAAGTTTCTTCCAGTGGCTTGTGTGGCTGGTCATAAGCAGGATTCCAGGCCTCAGGGACTCACTGTCATTGACATTAGAGATGTTGATCTTCCAAGCCGGGTGTTTATAAAACTAGGCAGTGGTCGGGCCGGCCCAGTGGTGCACTGTGATAGTGTGCCGCTTGGGAAGCGTGGTGGCGCTCCCGCCGAGGGTTCGGATCCCACATACAGACCGGTTCCCGCTCACTGGCTGAGCGAGGTGTGGGGGCAAAGCCGAGGGTTGCGATCCCGTTGCCAGTCCCGGTCCGGTACGGGCACGACACAGAGGGTTGCGATCCGTTGCTGGCCACGAAAAAAGACAAAAAGGAAAAAAACAAAAAAAAAAAAAAAAAAAAAAAAAAAAAAAAAAAAAAAAAACTAGGCAGTGGAGCCATGAGGGCCAGGACTCTGGGATTCAGCTTCCTGAATGGTCCCGTCCTTAAAATCCTCACATAAGTGCACCTGCCAAACAAACGAAGTATTCAAAGCAGCAGGGTCGGGCAGGAAAGGTAGGCTATTGCCAACGGCAGAAGCATTGTCCTTCTTTGAGTTCCCCAAAAAGCAGAGTCTGAGATAGGGATTCTGGGAAAAATAGTTTATTAGGGGACTGGGCTCAGGAGAAAGGGAGCCAGAAAGTGGAATAGGGCAGGGAAGAAAGTTAAACAAGGATGTAGTTCAGGCGGCTTCAGTGTGGTCACAGAGTGAGCTCTGGGATAGGAATGACACCGTAGAGGTGGACCTTTCATCAGGCAAGGTGCCACCTTTTGTACCCATTGCCAGTCACTGGCCTCTATTGGGATCTTCCCTAGAGATTTTGGAGGGAGTATGGTCCTACTGACACCTTGACTTTGGACTTCTGGCCTCTAGAACTGGGAGAGAATAAATTTCTGTTGTTTTAAGCCACCCAGTTTGTAGTAATATGTTATGGCAGCCACGGGAAATTAATGCGGTCCCCTCTTCTTATCTGTTTGGTCTTGACCAAGTCAATGAACTATTCAGAGTCTTAGTTTTCTTATATGTAAAAATAATCTCATAGTTTTGTTGTGTGGTTTAATTAAGATATAAGAAAAAAGTGCATGGGACAGTCAGGAATTAACACACAACAGTTGTTCGATAAACATGACTTTCCTGTCTCTCTTCTCCTAGCTATACTGGCTCTAAGGAAAGCTTTTAGCAGTAGGTTGTTGCTCTGCCTTTCCATCGTGCCAACCCCAGCACAGTGAAGTCTGGCACATTCATTAGATTTAGTCCTACACATTTCATGTTTTCAGTGCTACTGTAAACGGTATTGCACAACTACAGTTCCTTTCCTCTCTCGAATGGACAGTGGGGCTCTGCCACCCAGGGTTACAATAAGCCAAACATGAAGTTTTCAGTAAAATATAACTTCAATAACAGCTCTCATCTTAGCTATCAATCTTGTCTTAAGGAAATGGTAAAAGTTTTGACCCTTTTTTGAAGTATCAAATATATTCAAATACGTACATATCTTTAGTACAGAACGTGAATTTTCACAAACTGAACATGACTGTGTAACCAGCACCCAGACCAAAAACAGAAATTCCGAGCTCCCGAAAACTTCCCTCGTATTCCTTCCCCATCACTACTCTCCCACAAGAAAAGCCACAATGCTGACTTCTAATCACAGAGATTAATTTTGCCTGTTTTGAACTTCATAAAGATGTAATTATACAGTATATATTGTTTTATGTGAATCTTCTCTTGTGCCACAAAATTTTGGTGCGACATCCGTAATATTGCACAATATCGCATGTAATGATAAATTGCTCATTATCATTGGTATATAGTATTCCATTTGGGGAATACACCTAAATTGATCTGTCCATTCTACTATGATGGGCATTTGCATTGTTTTCAATTTTTAGCTATCACAAATAGTGCTGCTATAAAAATTCTAGCTTATAGTTTTTGGCAGACATAAACATAGATTCATGTGGGGAAAACTGACATCTCTACAGAATTAAATCTTCCAAAACATGAACATGGTATTTTCCTCCAATCATGTAGGTGTTTCTAAATTTCTCTCAAAAATGTCTTTTAGGGCCGGCTTGGTAGCGCACTGCTACAGTGCACCGCTTGGGAGCGTGGTGGCGCTCCCGCCGAGGGTTCGGATCCCACATACAGACCGGTTCCCACATACAGACCGGTTCCCGCTCACTGGCTGAGCGAGGTGCGGGTGCGATGCTGGGGGGTTGCGATCCCATTGCCGGTCCCGGTCCGGTACGGGCGCGACACTGAGGGTTGCGATCCGTTGCCGGACACAAAAAAAGAAAAAAAAAAATGTCTTTTAGTTTTCTTTGTGGAAGACTGGCACATCTTTCATTAGATTTATTCCTAGGTATTTTATATTTTCAATGCTATTGTAAATGGTATTAGGACTCAGTGGGATTTTAAAGAGATGGAAATTTTTAATAGTCTGAGTTTTATTGCCTCTCTAGACAAGGATCATAAGATTTTCTTTCATTAAAATTATAGGAGAAATATTATTTAAATATTTCAAACTGTAAAATTGACAAAAGGGAAAACAAATAACATCAGAGGCTGCAATTAGCCAAGAGAGTGTCAACTACAAATCCCAGTTTTCACTTCCAACAGTACTAATAAGAAACCCTCTCCCAGAAAAGGATCCAAAAGAAACAACTTGAAATTCCATGGTTTGTGTAAAAGAAGCGAATTCCTTTTCATTGATCTTTGGCTAGAGAGTGGAGTATTTCTTCTGATTTCAAAAGTTTAAAAAGGAGGAGAGCAAAAGCAAACATTTATATGCTCTTATGTGTCAGTGAGTTTACATAATTATCTCTTTTAATTCTCATGACAAACCCATATGCTGTTAGCATTTACTAGATTTTACAGTTGAGGAGTCTGAGATGCAGAGAGATTAATGTCCCAAATCACACTCTGTCAGTGATAGAAATGCAAATCTAGGCCTGACAGATGCTAAATGTAATTGCCCCCCGCTTTAAAAGTAACATTAATTAGTATCTTTCCAACTACTAAAATTAAAGACATGTTCATTATCGAAATTTTGAAAAATACTGAAAAGTATGAAGAGATGATTTTTCTAGATATATATTTTTCATTTAATATCCTTCATGGTAACTTCCTCATGACTTTACATATCTACGACATCATTCTAATGCTTGCATAGTATTTCATCAGTGTAGCAGTGCGCCACCGGGCCGGCCCTAAATCTACCATAATTTTTAAACCAAGCACCTTCCATGTGGGACTCTTAGATTATTTCTATTATTCATATAATAGAGGACTGAAATGAACTATGCCTCTATATTATTAACAACTTTGCACACACCTCTGTGTACTCCTTTATGATAAATTCCTCCAAGTATTCTCATGGGTTAAAGGACAGAAACATGTTAAGGCTGTTAATATATATGGTCAAATCCTACCCCCTACCCCCACCCCCATAAGTAATTTTCTTCCTGATTCCTTAGCAGGAGAGAATGGCCACCCGCTGTGTCTTTGCCTTTGCTGGCTATTATCACTTAGAAAAATATTTGCCAATTGGGTAAGTTTGAAAATCATATTATTTTCATTTCACTCCTTTAAATACCAGCGGTTTTGAGCATCCACTTATTGGCCAGGTGCATTTTTCCATTTGGATGTAAGTGTTTCTCAAAGAATGGTCTCTGGATCACCTGTGATAGAGCTTAGATGTTATTATCTCCCCAAAACTCATGTGGAAATGTTGGGAGCAGTTTGGGTCATGGGGGCAGATCCCTCATGAATTGATGAATGCTCGTCCTGGTGCAAGGGTGGGTACTGAGCGAGATCTCACTCTATTAGTTCCCATGAGAGCTGGTTGTTTAAAAGACCCTGGCACCTTCTCTCTCTCTCTCTTGCTTCCTCTCAACATGTGATCTGCTTGTACCCGCCACCTGCCTGCCGCTTTCCGCCCTGAGTGAAGCAGCCTGAGGTCCGTGCTAGATGCAGCTGTCCCAGAATCATGAGCCAAATAAACCTCTTTTTTTCATAAACTACCCAGTCTCAGGTATTCTTTTATAGCAACACAAAACAGAGTAATAAAACCTGCATTAGAATGCTATGTGCAAACCAAATAGGGAGATTCTCGAATCCCAGCCAAGACTACTTAGTTAGACACCTGTGTATAGGCAGAGGTTGGGAGGGAACTGATTTTGTCAAAGCTCTGCTGGCAAATTGTATGCACCTAGACTTTGATCATCGCTGCTCTCCTCCAAGTCTGCTTCTGCCCATCCCATACCTAGAAGCAGCAAACCAGTCAAAATAGCCCAAGACTCACTTCCTTTACAAGTCAAAACCAGCAACGACCCTCATGTGAAGCTCTTGTTTGTCTATATAATTGCAAATGTGCTTTCAGATGCATTATTTGAATAACTGCAGAGAGACCTATTGAGATGTGATGATTCAAACCTGGCCATGTGGATAAGCTTAAAACACATTTTTTTGTGTTATAGGCAAGCCAATAACTGCAGATTCAGCATCTGTGCCCAGCAGGATACTAACAACATGGTAAAAGAAGAGATTTTTAAACCAGAAGATAAAATTTTTCTTTCAAAGAGTTTGAAAAATTCTGCAGGAATTGTGAAACTAAGACTACAACTAGAGAACCAAACAAAATAATGTGCATCCAGTGCTGGACTTTGAGGAGCCAGATGAAAAGAACAGCAAGGTGGGGTCCTCGGCCTCTCCCATCTTACTTCCCTCCACTGACTTGGGCCCATGAAGTAGAAACAAAGGACTATTTTCCTGAGGACAGTATGTACATGTTACAGACATTCGGTTTCTGATTCTAGTGACTTAAATGAAGTTTTAGGGTCATAAAAACTACTGAGGTAATGTTTGAGAATCAGATTTTTTTCTTATGCCTTTGCAAATCAAATAAGAAAATCTTAATTTCATAAGAAGTTTTAAAATGTTATAATATAAAGAACATCTAAGGTTATTTACCACCAATAGGCCAAAATGATCCACACAATAGGCCTGAGCTAGTAGGGTAAGCAGGAGATGTCATACTGTGTTCACATGGTAAGGAAACAGAGAGGAACACCCCCTTTATGGACTGAATCATGTCCCCCACAAACTTCATATGTTGAAGTCCTAACCCCCCAGTGTGACTGTATGTAGAAAAAGGGCCCTGTACTAGTCAAGGTCCTCCAGAGAAACAAAACCAATAGGATGTATATATAATATATAAAAAGAGATTTATTGTAAGGAATTGGCTCATGCAATTATGTAGGCTGCCAAGTCATTCATCTGCAGGGAAAGTCAGCAAGCTGGAGACCGAGGAACGCTGATGGTTTAGTCCCAGCTCAGTCCAAAAGCTTGAGAACCAGCATGAGCCAGTGTTTCAGTTTGAGTCTGAAGGCAAGAAAAAAGTTTGTGGTCCAATCTGAGGTCTGTCAGGCAAGAAGAATCCTCTCCTACCTGGGAGAGGATCAGCCTTTTCATTCTATTTCAAGCCTTCAACTGATTGGATGAGAGCCATCACATTAGGGAGGGCAAGCTGCTTTATTCTGCCTACTGATATAAATGTTAACCTCATCCAGACACCCACATAGGTATACACAGAATAATGTTTGGCCAAATATCTGGGCACCCCGTGTCCCAGTCAAGTTGACATATAAAATTAACCATCACAAGACTTTAAGTAGTAATTAAGGCTAAAAACTTAAGGTCATAAGGGTGGGGCCCTAATCTAATATGACTGGTATCTTTATAAGAAGAGGATGCTAGGACACACAGACACCAGGGATGCACATGCACTGACGAAAGGCCACGTGAGGACCCAGTGAGAAGGCGCACATCTGCAAGCCAAGGAGAAAGGGCTCAGGAGAAACCAAACTTACTGATCCCACTTATGTTGGACTTCTGGCCTCCAGAGCTACAAGAGATAAATTTCTGTTGTTTAAGCTTCCCAGTCTGTGGTATTTTGTTATAGCAGCCTGAGCAGACTAATACAATCTCCTTCCTAGGAAGAAAAAGAAAACAGCTTTGTCATTGCTGACCATCATGCACTGAGCACCTGATACCTGCGCTGTGCTATGTACCTGATGCCTGCGCTGTGCTATGTAGTTTTCATGCACTACCTCATTTATCCCTGTGACACTGTCTGGAGTTGGGTGCACATGTCTTTGTATCAGTTAGGAACAGGTTTGATTGAAAACCCTAAGCTGCCATGGCTTGACCAAATGAAGGGTTATTTTTCTCATATACAGTAAGTGCAGAGGACAGCAGACCAGGGCTATGGGGTAGCTCAGGTAGATGATGTGACCACTGTCAGCTCCAGGCCCTGTCAATCTTCTGTTTAGCCATCCTCAGTATGTGGCTTTTGTTCTTATTGCCTTTTGCTAACAAGAAGATGGTGTCATCTCTAGCATTCAGGTAGGAAGAAGAGGAAGGATGGGCAAAACACACACGACAACTCAGTTTCTGTGTTTTTTCTTAATGCATTGTTTTTTTTTAATTTTAACTTTGACTTGTACATATTTGTGGGGTACAGCGTGTTGTTTCAATACATGCATATACTGCACGATGACTCACTTAGGGTAGAGAGCATAGTTTTGTACCCATTAGTCTAGCACTTCGCTTCCCTCTCATCCCTCTCTCCTCCTGACCCCTAGTAACCACTATTCTATCTCTACTTCTCTGAAAACCACTTTTTTTTTTAGATTCCACATATGAATGAGATCATGCAATATTTGTCTTTCTGTGCCTGACTTACTTCACTTAACATGATGGTTTCCAGTTCCATCCATGTTGCTGCAAATGATAGGATATTATTTCTTTTTGTAGCTGAATAGTATTCCATTGTATATACACCACTGTTTTTTTAACCATTCATCTGTGTACAGGCATTTAGGTTGACCATCTGTTGGCGATTGTGACTAGTGCAATGATGAACATGGGAGTGCAGGTGTCTTTTCAATACATTGATTTCATTTCCTTTGGTTATATACCCAGTAGTGGGATCACTGGGTCATAAGGTAGTAATTTTTAGTTCTCTGAGGAAACTCCATACTATTTTCCACAATGGCTGTACCAATTTTCGTTCCCACCAACAATGTAGGAAAGTTCCCTTTCCTCCACATCCTCATCAGCATTTGTTATTTTCTGTCTCTTTGATAATATGCATTCTAACTGGAGTAAGATTATATCTCATGGTTTTAATTTGCATTTCCCTGATGAATAGTGATGTTGAGCATTTCTTCATGTTCCAATTGGCCATCTATATGTGTTCTTTGGAGAAATGTCTGTTCAGGTCCTTTGCCCATTTTTTAACTGGATTATTCGGGTTTTTTGCTGTTGAGTTGTTTGAGTTTCTTATATATTCTGGATATGAACCCTCTGCCTGATGTGTATTTTGCAAACACTTCTCTCATTCTGTAGGTTGTCTCCTCACTTTGTTGATTGCATTCCTTGCTGTGCAGAAGCTTTATGGTTTGATGTAGTTCCATTTTTGTATTTTTGCTTTAGTTGCCTGTGCCTTTGCAGTCTTGTTCAAAAAAGTGCTGCCCACTCACATTTTGTGTAGCATTTCCCTTACGTTTTCTTCCAGTGTTTCAACAGTTTTGGGTCTTTGATCCATTTTGAGTTGATTTTTGTGTGTAGTGAGAGATAGGGGTCTAGTTTCAATCTTCTGTGTGTGGATATACAATTCTCCCAGGACCATTTGTTGAAAAGGCTGTTCTTTCCTCACTGTATATTCTTGGCACCTTTGTTAAAAATCAGTTGGCTGTAAGTGCTTGGGTTTATTTCTGGGCTCTCTATTCTGTGATATTGGTCTGTTTGTCTTTTTTTATGCCAGTACCATGCTGTTTGGGTTATTATAGCTTTATAGTACATTTTGAAGTCAGGAAGTGTGATGCCTCCAACTTTGTTCTTTTTGTTCAAGATTGCTTTAGCTATACAAGGTCTTTTCTAGTTCCATACAAATTATAAGATCATTTTTTCTATTTCTGTGAAGAATGTCATTGTTATTTTGATAATAATTGCATTGAATGTGTAGTTTGCTTTGGGTAAGATGGACATTTTAATGATGTTAATTCTTCCAACCCAAGAACATGGGATATCTTTCCATTTATTTGTGTCCTCTTCAATATTTTTCACAAATGTTTTACAGTTTTCATTGCGGAAGTCTTTCACCTCCTTGTAAATTTACTCCCAGGTTTTTCACTTTTTTGGTAGCTATTGTGAATGGGATTTCTTTATTTCTGGCCAATTAGCTCACTTTGTTAGAGCACAGTGTTACAACACCAAAGTCAAGGGTTCGGATCTTCATACTGGCCAGCTGTAAAAAATAATAATAACAATAATTTCTCTATGGAACTGACAGTGTCTTAGTTTTTGTGTTTTAAAGAGGTTTACAGAAAAGTGTCACTCCTGCTTATAGCTCATTAGATTGTCCTATGTCATGCTACAAGGGAAGTTGGGATGTGTCATTTTAGCTGAATAGAACTGGGGGAGAAGGACAGAATGACTATTGGCAGGCAGCTAGCAGTGTTTGCCACTGCTCCCCTTTTATAGGTAAGGATGGTTAAATTAACACATCAGCTCCCATTTAAATCATGACACCTGGAAAGGGAGTGCTATTAATACTATATTAATATATACATATCATTATTATTAAATATATTAATTATGCCAAGACAACAGGCATAAAACAGGGCTCCCCTGAACAAAGTAGTTGGATGCCCTACAGCTGAGGTTCAGAAAGGGCAATTAACTTCTCTAAGGTCACACAGTGAGAATTCAAATGCAGCTCTCTCTAGCTCCAGCACCCATGCTCCTTAATAATTGCACTAGAATGTTGTGATTATCAGACTATAGATGGAGGACCTTTTGCTTCAGAAACACTAAAGTGCATGCTGAAAATATTGATTCCTTGACCCCCCCTCAGAGATTTGGATTCACTAAGTCTGGAGTTGTGGCCTGGAGGTCTGCTTCCTAAATAAATATGCCAAGGCAAACCTGAGGCAGGTTAACTGTATTTGAGGAAACATTGCTTTAAGAAAACAAGTATAAATAAGCAAAAAATCCTCCTCCTTACTTCAAATGGAGGAAGCATGACTTTTACTCTCAACTTCCATGACTCAGTAGTTTCAAAGACACTGGAACACTTCATGCAGGTCCTGGTGCTCCAGGTGAGCCATGCACCTGGTCAGCCACAAAGGGGGTCAGACCCACAGGAAGCTCTTCTTCTCACTCCTGCACAGGTAAGTGCTCTATGCCAGGCCTATGAACTCCCCTGGAAAGAGCTGGGGTGAGTTGCAGAAAATCAGCTATTCTAATAACCACACAACAGGAGAGGTTGGTAGTCACCAGGAGAAATGCCCAAACGAGAGGGAACAAGTGTCGCTTTTCAGGTATGTAACAAATCGTTCTTTAATGCCTACTCTACAGTAGTGACCAAGGGCTGGGGAAATATTGATAAGAAAATACACAAGATACCTGCTCTCACAGAACTTCTGTTCAGTATGGAGGGATCTACACTGGCAAATGTGTGCTTACACACTGCCTCCCCTGACCTGAAGGAAGCCTCCTGAGTTCCACAGTCTTACAGAGTGCCAAAGCCACCTCTCTACCTCTTCTAGTTAATTCTTTCAATCTTGGTTCATATATCACTTCCTTGGTCCAGGTCAAACACCCTAATAATGACCAATACTAAAATATCTGTTAAATGCACATATGAAGAAATGAATGCTCTAAGCTCATATTTTATCAAATTTTCTCAATTTTTACACACCATTGATTTTAAGATATACAAGCAATTTGATAGCACTTTCTCTGTTTTCAGTGGGGGAAGAGGAGGGAGAGTTTAGAAAAGAAACAACACAGGGCCAGCCCGGTGGCGCACTGGAGAGTGCGCCGCTTGGGAGCGCAGCGGCGCTCCCGCCGAGGGTTCGGATCCCATGTGGAGACCGGTTCCCGCTCACTGGCTGAGCGCGGTGCAGGCGCAACACTGAGGGTTGCGATCCCGTTGCCGGTCCCCGGTACGGGCGCGACACCGAGGGTTGCGATCCCATTACCGGTCAGTAAAAAAGACAAAAAGTAAAAAAAAAAAAAGAAAAGAAACAACACATTAAAACTCCCAGACCGTAAGATACATCTAAATGCCAGAAGTTTGACAATGCAGAGGGAAATGGATTTTAGAAACAAGTAAATGCAGCACTTAGTGACTTGCAACCATCATCTGCCCATCGTTGGGGTTGAGGGCGGGGGGCAGTGCACATTAGTCTATCAGCAGTATTGTCTGCATTGAGCTGTAGGAACCTCCAGGCCAGGGAAGACCAGACTGGTGTAGCACAAGGGTTCATGTGGCAGTTGGTATTTTCCAAACCTCTCATCTCACATGCTCTTCTTGTAACGTGAGTTCAATACTCCCCACCAAGAAGTAAGGTCTGTTTCCTGCCCTTGAATCTGTCCCAAACCATAGAGTACAGCGGGAGGGATGCTATGAAACTTTCAAGGCTACGTTACTTCTCTGTCTAGCTCTCTCTCAGGATGCTCATCTTTGGTACAGCTCAGCTGCCATGTTGGGAGGAAGCACAGGGCACATGGAGAGGCCACATATAAGTGTTGCAGCTGACAGCACCAGGAAATGTCTCAACTGACAGTCAGCACCAACCACCAGCCAAGTGAGCGGAGTGAGCCTTTGCATAATTCCAGCCACTAGCTTTCAAGTCACCCCAGCTGACACTAAGTGGAGCAGACAATCTGTTCCTACAGAGCCCTGCCCAATTTGTAGATTTGTGAGCAAAACAAAAATTGTCATTATTTCAAGCCTGCAAATGCTTGCTTCTTCTTTCTTAATGATAACCATAGAAAAACGATAACAACTAAGTTTTATGTACTGCTTTGGAATCTGTGAGCAAAACAAAAATTGTCATTATTTCAAGCCTGCAAATGCTTGCTTCTTCTTTCTTAACGATAACCATAGAAAAACGATAACAACTAAGTTTTATGTACTGCTTTGGAATTTCCAAAGCGTTTGCTTCAGGCATTCTTTCATTTCACTGAGAAATAACTATCATTATCTCCACTTTACAGGTAAGGAAATTGAGGCACAGAAAAGCAAAGTGATTTGTCTACAGTCACACCGTCTTCTCCACGAGGGCAAGAATGAGGTTGAGGGGAATTATTAGGAGGTATTAACAGAGTGCAGAATTTGAAGGCTGGCTTCTCCCCTTTTCTAGCTGCCTACACTTAGAACAAAGTCAGGCACAGAGTCAGTCCTCAATAAATGCTAGCTCTTTCATCTTGTGGCTCCAGCAGTACAATGCCTTTGACAGAGCTGGCACTCCATGAACATTTCCAGGACGAATGAATGAACCAATGAACTGACCTTCCATCTATTGACTCCAAAATCCCTCCTCCTGTTATATTAGCTGCCTCTCTTAGGACTTGTAGCTAGCAGGGTTGATTTGCCTTGGCAAATGCTGAACGGAAACTGTGTGCTGGCTTGAGCCAGAATGGAAAAATTGGAATTTTTTCCTATGCTTCTATGAATGGGAGATTTACTCAAAAATTCAGAATCCAAACACACAACCACACACACACACTGATGTCATCACACAGTGAACATAAACTGGGGCTGGGATGTCCACTTCTAGAGGACTGTCACCCCAGCTACAGCTGAGGCTTTGTGCTTACAGATCCCCCTATCCCCCACGCCCACCCCACCAGGAACCTGCCACTTTCCCAGCCTAGTACAGCTACACCGGCTGGCTACTCTCCACTGAAAATGAAGAACAGAAATTATTTTCTTTCTGGCCATGCTGAGTGCAGGAAGCAGGATAAGGCCAAACTCTGTCAAACCAACAATGTACAAAACCCGAATTAATACTGAGATGGACCCAATTCTTTGACAGCCGTGTTAAATGTGATTAAAGCTGCCTAGCATTCCCTGCATACCCATCTGCTGTGTCGAGGAGCCCACAGCTGTTCTGATTTCTGACGTACAGTTTCTTGTCAGTTGTTTCAAACACAATCACATCTTGCACATAATCTGGGCCCTCCCTCCCTTGTCCCTCGGCAGGCCAGCCTTGGCCAGGCTTCTCCAAGCCGTCACTGATATCCACATGCCTTTGGCCGCGGGTCTGTGGAGGCATGTGTGAGCTCTGCCTGGTGCAAAAATGTGATCACAGGGAAAGCTTAGCACTTTAGCGGCTGGAATGAATCTCTTGGATCCTAAGCTGTCATGACACCACCACCTGCGGCTTCTGCAGGCTTTTGCTGTGGGGTGAGGGGAAAGAACGGGGACAAATCATCTTTGATGCTTCAGAGATGCCCACCAGCTACCATAGAAATACATTCTGAAAGCTCTGGAGTGCAGGCACTGCTGGGGGGTTCTGGGGAAAGGCAGAGGCAGGGATGGAGATGGGGCTCTGCTGGGCAAGTCCTCAGAGGCGACTGCAACCGTGAGGCTGGAGAGCACAGATAAGGCAGAGGGCGGCTGGTTTCAGGAGAACTGGGCCAGCCAGCACTGGCCCATACAGCATCTTCATGGGAATTTTTTAAAAGGAGCTACCAATGGGCCGTGGGCCTGCACCAGGGTACACAGCCCGGCAAGCAGAGCAGGGACCAGGTTTTAGCCCCACTTGTCCCCTTGATCAGGGATCCTTGTGCAGAGAGCATGTACAACCACACACATCAACTCTGAATAGAGAAAGTGCTCAAGGTAGCGTAGG
>NW_007737469.1:8108-9157 GCF_000696425.1 Galeopterus variegatus | reverse complement strand
GCACTATCAACCTGGAGGTAGCATCAGATCCCACAGGTTGAGGGCTCGGTCTCCAAGACTGCCCCCTACTTCAGATGCCAGTCACAAGCCTCTGGAACTTCTGACCAACCAGCTATAAATCACGGTTCCCACAACCCCCTCTTTGGTTCCTATTAGTTTGCTAGAGTGGCTCACAGAACTCGGGGAACACATACTTATGTTTACCAGTTTACTACAAAGGGTATTTTAAAGGATACAAAGAAACAGCCAGAAGAAGAGGTACACAGGGTGGCATCTGGAAGGATCCTGGGTGCAGGAGCTTCTGTTCCTGTGGAGTTGGTGTGCTCCACCCTGCCAGCCCACAGAGGAGTTCAGCTGTTCAGAAGCTCTCCCAAGCCAGTTCTCTTGGGTTTCTATGGAAGCTTCATTACACAGGCATGATTGATTAAATTACTGGCCACTTGTGATCAGCTTAATCTCCAGTCCCTCTTCTCTCCCTGGAGGTTGGGAAGGTGGGACGGAAAGTCCTGCCTTGGTCCTTCCTGTGACCAGCCCCCATCCTGAAACTCCCTAGGGGCTGCCAGCCGTCATTAGCATATGAAAAGACATCACTTTGGAGATTCTAAGGATTTTAGGAGTTGTATGTCAGGAGACCAAATATATATTTTCACCATATCACAGGGACATATTATAGAGAATCTTGAATGACAATTATGGAGGATCTTGAACACAAAGACATGGGCTTTGCAGCTGAGTTAGTGGTCAAGAAGAGCCACTGGCCCTTCTTGACATGATCCATGTTCAAATTGACATGATCAGAGTGTGCCTAGGAAAATCACCCAGTGGAGGAAGGATTGGAGAAGAACCAGGCAGGACCAAATAGGAGACAGATGTTATGCTCTAGATGGGGAAAATGGAGGGACTGGTAGGGGTAATAGTTGTAGGAAGGAAAAGTAGGACTGATTCACAAGATCATAAGAAGACCAGAATGTGTCAGGTAGGAAATAGGGTCAAGTCCTTGAATTTTGTCCGACCGAAGTCTTGCCAGCTTGTGCTGGACTCCTGCACGC
>NW_007737469.1:4780-6784 GCF_000696425.1 Galeopterus variegatus | reverse complement strand
ACATTCTGAGGTGCTGGGAGTTCAGATTTCAACCTACCTTTTTCTGAGGGGACACAATTCGATCCATAACATTCCCACCTTTCCCTGTTCCACCTCCCAGAAAGGTAGATTTGGCTCCCAAAGAGGACCTCATAGGAGAGATTCTTTCTCTGACCCCTCTCCTCTCTTCACACCTCAGTCTCTGCCTAGGAGGCCTCTCCCTTGGGGAGACAGAATGGATGTGGTGTCATTGTAGAAAACCCCCATGACTGGCCCCTCAGGTCAAACCCTGGCTGCAGAGTTGGTCAACTGCGAAGGGAGGTCAGCTGGCCCCTCAACCTGGTGACTGATTAATGCCCACCTTGACGTATTGATCAGCAAGCTGTTATCACCTTCACTCTGGTCGAGTGAGATAGTGGAACCTCCTTAGTTCTCTGGCTCAAGGGTGGACATAGTCTTCACAGGGTGGGGTCTCACACAAAAATATAAGTCTTATCCTTTGTCCATCTCCCATGTTCTGTGACACGAAGAACATCCAGAGGCCTTCAAGAATTCCTTCTCCCAGCCCTACCTACTTGTTTCAATCAATTCACTTTCCTGCAAGGTGCCCTCCTAGGGCTACCTGAAGATATTTTGAAGACATTTTATACAACCTCCACCCTCACCTCCTAGGCCTTTTTTCAGTGGGGATCAGTCTCTGTAACGCCACATGGTGAGTCCCCTAAACCCTCAGGCTTTACACAGGAGGGACGCTATGGCGGACACTGCATGCTGGGAGAATTGGGTCCTCCCTTGCCTCAAACTGCTCCTGCCTCACCACGCCTCTCTGGTCACCATCTTCACCCTGATGATGACTCCACTGCTTGTGCATTTAGCTCATTGTGGTACCCACAGTGCCATCTTTTCTCTCAGGTTGTCACCTTCTTATTTTGTGACCTGGACTTTGAAGCGCCCCTCTCCTCCCTGGAATGGCACATCAGCAGCCTGCTACCCCAGGCACAGACACACCCTGTAGCAAAGCCCAGACCCCATACCCATAGGCTGCTCCTGTCCTGGCCCAGTTCCCCAAAGACCCCCCTAGACTCAGAGAGGTCATAAGCCAGTCACCACCCAGCCATGTTTCTCCACATGACTGCTCATCTCTGTGACGACTGTTAATAAGTTAGGATACTTCCTGCCCAGTGAAGAAATGATGTCTAGGGGACTGAGGGCTGCTGCCTGTCCCCCACGGAGTGAAGCACTTTAACTTGCCGCAACCCAGCCTGCCAGCCTCTGCAGGGCTGCTGCTGCCTGCTGCGGAAAACCCGGCTGTCTTACTCGTCTCTGAAACAGCTCAAGCTCTTCCCTCGACGCGCCAGTTCCTTATGTCTGCTGACCCAGCACTTTCTTAAGATACATGTTGAAAACAACAACTTTGTATTAAGAGAAAAACCAGAGTAGAGTCCCTTGAGTTCTATTAAAGACATCAGAGGGCCTGCCCAGTGGCGCACTGCTACAGTGCGCCACTTGGGAAGTGTGGCGGCGCTCCCGCCGAGGGTTCGGATCCCGCATACAGACCAGCCGCTCACTGGCTGAGCGAGGAGTGGGGGCAACACCAGGGTTGCGATCCCNGTATGGATGTGAAAAACCAGGGGAGCATAAGAGAAGAGGCAGAAGAGACACAGAGAAGCAGAGCAGCAAGTGGATGCAAAGAGGAGAGCCTGCTTCTGGCTGGGGAGGTCAAGAAAGGCTTGCAGGGAGAGATGGCATAGGAGATGAAGAGGAAGGGACAGGAAGACACTTCAAACAGTTGGAAAAGTATGAACAAAGAAACAGCAGTGGGAAGATTAGGGGCATATAATGGAATAGCCCCTGGTCCGATTCGCCTGAGCTTAAAGTAGATGTGAAAGATAAGGCTAAAGTAATTTGAGGACTGAGTGGGAAAAAACTCACACGGTCTTTCCTCTGCTCTCACACAACATTATCAACAACACGGAAGACCAACTTCTGTGACCAAATGTGTGGGCACTTCTCCCCACCAGCGAG
>NW_007737469.1:0-3133 GCF_000696425.1 Galeopterus variegatus | reverse complement strand
GTCAAGTCCTTGAATTTTGTCCGACCGAAGTCTTGCCAGCTTGTGCTGGACTCCTGCACGCAAAGGCTGGGGTGTTGTGTTTCTACACAGCAACCTCAACACAGCAGAGGGAACTGACACCACAGTGGAGCCGCCAATCAACACGTGGCCTGCTCGTGAAGCAGGAACTGAGTACAGAGCATCCAGCTCTCAGGCAGATGATCTCTTCCTGGCGAACGCTATCATGGGAGTCACAGAAGTTAAGTCATCAGACTAGAATGTCATTACAGAATCAATCACTTCCATGGAAACCTTTAGTTCATTAGTAGTGTCTCAGTTTTAAGGACAAGATTGTATCTGTTTAGAGAAAAATGTAAGACAGGGAAAGAGAGAGGAGAAGTGGGGAGAGAAGACGAGGGTGATCACATACAAGCTTTCTTCAGCCCCCAATTCATTTAAGAACTTAAAATCTTAATAAATAGTTCAGGATCTTAAGAAACACAAATGTATCGATTCTTTCATAGCTCCCTGCACTAGTCTGCTAGGCTGCCATAACAAAGAACTATAAGCGGGGTGGCTTAAAACAACAGAAATTTGTTGTCTAACAGTGCTGGAGGCTAGAAGTCCAAAGTCAAGATGCCAGCAGGGCTGTGCTCTCTCTGAAACCTGTAAGAGAACCATTCCTTGCCTCCTCCTAGCTTCTGGTGGTGTGCTGGCACAGGTAGAGGAGTAATGCCAATCTCTGCCTTAGTGGGCACGTGGCCTTCTTCCTGTGTCTCTCTCGCTCTTCTATGAAGACACCACTCATATTGGATTGGGGACCCACCTGACTGTAGTATGACCTCTTAACTAATTACATCAGCAACAACCCTACTTCCAAATAAGGTCACATTCTGAGGTGCTGGGAGTTCAGATTTCAACCTACCTTTTTCTGAGGGGACACAATTCGNAAAAAAAAAAAAAAAAGACATCAGAAATGACATTGTTTTTCTTAAAAAAAAAAAAAAAAGTATTAATTGAAAAGGAAGTTGGTCATTATATAAGAGCTGAAGTTTAATTCAATAAGCATTTGCTGGACAAATATTAGGTTTTAGGCACAAAGGATGCAAGAAAATAAGGCGCCATCCCCGACCTCAGGAGTGTACATTGGTGACAGAAGCACAGCACGCATGGCCACTGGATATCAGGATATGAGGTCACAGGTCACATTCCTTCAAACCTGAGCTCTTCCCTCCCCAAACCCTAGATTGCATTTGCTCAGATACCTGCAAATTCCAGTTGTTTACTAAACATGCCAATTTTAGATCAGGTATCAATCAATACATAATAAAATAAAGAAAAGCACAAAACATGTCTGTGCATGTATGTATACATGTACGTACATACATACATGTACGAATATATAGTGTGTATGTATGTATGTGCATTAAAAGAAGCCTAGTGTGCATTGGAAATAATACTCACGTTGCCACAACCACTCTCATCTGAAAAACCAAGGTCAGCTGAAAACGTGAAACAGCTCAGGACTGTCACACTGAAGAAACAAAGGCATTTTATCTTTAATAATGAGGATGATTTTTAAAAATGGTTAGCATTTGAGTGTTCACTATGTGTCAAGCATTTATGTTTTATATTTATGTTTTATATCATTCTTTTATTTAATCCATGTATTTGGATTATCTCATTTAATCCTTACCTTAACTCTGAGAAGGCATAATTTTCTACATTTTACAGGCGAGGAAGCCAAGGATTAACAAATAACTGGCTCAATGTCACATGGCTGATAAACAAAACAACAAAGGAAGGATTCAAACCCAGGTCTGTCTCTTTCCGAAGACCATCTTCATAACCAATGTGCAAGTCAGATTGTCCGGGTGCTGTTGTGGTCCAGAAAACCTGGGGGGAAGGTTCTAGAATGAGCCTCAAAATCCAGACTGGGCTCCAAGAGACCATATCAGCAATAGTTTTACACATTAATCCTGATCAAGAAGAGAAACCAGACATGAAGACTGGAAAACCTGGGGGGAAGGTTCTAGAATGAGCCTCAAAATCCAGACTGGGCTCCAAGAGACCACATCAGCAATAGTTTTACACATTAATCCTGATCAAGAAGAGAAACCAGACATGAAGACTGAAGAAGCTGAATTGGGGGGTCAGGGTGAGGCTGTAAACAGGAAACCAGGCAGGAGTTTGGAGGTTGGGGGGACTGAAACCGTGGTGGGAGGTGGGGGGAGCAAGTAAGCAGGCCCTGGGGAAGGGTTAGGCATGTGGACTATGAATGAGGCAAGGGTATCAGGGCTCACTCTGATTAGTCACTGGCCAGGTGCGTGGACCTGCTTACCTAAGAGACAGTGGCAGGTCTGAGACAGACCCAGGGGACTGGACAAATTCTCATTGGGCCTGACAGGTAGTTGGCACCTCCCTGGCACATTTCCCTCCACAGCAAATAGAGCCACTTACCCAAGAAAGAGCAGTGGCAGCTGCCAGGCATCCTGTGCAGAGTCCAGAACTGCTGGCTGTGGCCTGTGACAGCTCTCAGACACAACACAGGTAGCTCCCTGAACGCTTCCTTGGGGAGGCTGAGCACGGTCCAAACAATGGACAACAGACTTCGATGGCCCTCCCAACCAAGCCTTTTTAGGTCACAGATGATGCTGTGTTTATACTCCCAGGGACAGAACATCCTTTGCTCACAGCCCTGCATCCCACTCCCACCCACCATCCCCCACTTTGGGGAACGCCTAGACGCTTAGCAATCTGTGCAGACGTGTTGTGAATCACTGTCAGTTCAAGTACACGATATTCCCAACATTAGCCCGCATCTGCTTGCCCTGATCACCACCCACTCCAAACACTGGTAGAGGCACGCTCCACAGGAAGCCACAACCGCCAATGATCTGGAACATTCAGCAACAGCCACAAAACTAGGTGACTAATATCCAGGATGCTCAGTTTGTGCCAGGCATAATCCCAGAGACTTTACATTTCCCACAGCCCTGTGAGCAAGTGATTATTACGTCCACTATGGGGACAAGGAAACTGAGGTTAGAAAGATTAATGGGCACACACACTAAAGTGAGTGAGTTGAGATTCAAAACTGGATGTGTTCTTTCTAATACACAATGTTCCATCTCAAATTACTATGTTTTCAATT
>NW_007737468.1:48961-52746 GCF_000696425.1 Galeopterus variegatus | reverse complement strand
ACTTCACTAATGTTTTAAATGTAACTTTAGTGTACTTTTCAAATACTATTACCCCCTCAGCATTATGTTTAACCTGCATATAAGTTGAAAACATCACCTATTATGCTTGGAAATCTCTTTTCTATACAGCACGCTCTCTAATATCAACCATGAAGGTTTTTTTTTTTCTTAGTTTTAAACATGTAAAAACTTATTTATTCTTATAGTTAAAGGAAATATTGTAGTATTACTACTTATTAATATAATTGAAGCATAGAGATTTCAATTGAGTTCTACCAAAGCAAGCATGGAAATTCCTATGAAACAAGAAAGAAGTATCTGAACACCTAATAGTAAGTAACAGTTTGGAGAAACATTTATGACACAAGTAAGAGGGAATTTCAAAGATAGTGCTGCCAAACTCCCTTTTACATTTGTTTATTTATTTATTGGTCACAGAAAATAAATATCTGATATCAATCTATAAATTTTAATATATTTACAAAGTAACTATAATACAGTATACACATAAAATAGTAAATGTTTATAAAATGTAATATTTTGCATCCAATAAAATAATATCATTGAATAAGATTAGTAGGAAATGTTAAGAATATGATAAGTGAAATATTAATCTAACATATGTTTGAACTATGCTCCAAATGTCATGAAAAGTATTTATGGTTAATACTGATAATTAAATAATAGGTGATATTTGTTAAAATAATTTATGCCAGGCATTTGGCTAAGTAATCTATTTATGCTATTTAACTTTACAAGAATAAAATACAAAAAAAAAAATTAAACAATTGGAAAAAAGACATTCTATATTTAGCATTTTATAAAGAAACATTTATTTTTATCTTATTTCTGAGTTAGTCAGCATTTAACGTTTTTTTATTTCTTTATGTTTTACAAAATTATCACTGATATTTTTATTAATTCTATAATAGAAAATAATAAATGCCATAAACAGTTCTTCTAAAGAACTTTTTAAATTATTAAACATTTCACATTAAAGACTATGTATAAAAGAAGTGAAATTAACAAAATTAATAAAGACAAAAATAGAAGTAAACTAACAGTCATNACCTGCTCTAACAAAGCCTAGAACCAAAGTTTCACAAGATCTTCACAGAAAACAGAGATAAAATTTTCATGCCAAGTTAGAAGGTCTTTAGAAACACCTCAAACTTTTTATACATCTCTCCTGACAAATTCTCAATTTAAGCATATGAAAGCTCAAGATGATTAGCCTGTAATTATCTACTGGAACCAAAATCAAAACATGTCACAGGAAAATAGCAGAACCCAGAGTCTCTGCAATAGGTCATCTGTAACATAAAGAATATAACAAAAAATTATTAGACATGTAAAGAAACCTGAATATGTGATTTCTAATCAAGAATTAAAGCAGTAGACAAAACGGCTCTGACATGACATAGGTATCAAATTTAGCATACATGATTTAAAAGCAGCTGTTTATAAATATGCTCACGAACTTTAAAAATATGGTCTTAATGAATGAACAGGAAGGCAATTTCATCATTGAAGCAAATACTGTATATAAAAAGCCAAAGGGAAATTCTATCATCGAAAGTCATTGTAACTAAAATGAACAATTCACTGGATGAGTATTGACATTGTACAGACTCAGTGAACTTGAATAGTTAACAGTATGAAAAACCAAATCTGAGGGACAGTGAGAAACAAAAGTGGAAAGAAAATTTACAATGACTTAGGGAATCTATGATACAATACCAAATATTAACATATCTGTAAGTGGAATCCTAAAAGGAGAATAAAATGAGAGTAGGGCAGAAAAAAACAGATTTGAAGATATAATAGCTAGTTTTTTTCTAAAATTTCAAGAAAATTTCACTAATATATATGAATGTGCTTCAAAAAGTTTGTGGGAAAGTAGAATGAAAAGATAATATGAATCTTTCTATAAACTTTTAAAAGTACTCTCATAGATTCAGGAGGCTTATTGATTTCTTAGAAGGATACATTTAAAGAAAACCATACTTTGTCACATCATAGCTAAACCCATAAAAACCAAAGACGAAGAGAAAATATTAATAACTGTCACCTCAATAAGAGGACGCCAAATATACAAATACAGAAAGGGTGGCTGATCATTCATCAGAAACAATGGGGGGTGGGTAGAGATACTTGCTTAACATTTTAAAAATACTAAAAGTGGGGAAAAAACACTTTCTTCCATCAACTCAAACAAACTCTTTACTCATCCCCTCATATTTTAATTGATTACTCCAGCACATTTTTCATGTTACAAGTTACTTTTGAATTTGTAAACAAATTTACTCACATTCCTGTTTCTAACTCATTTGCCATCATTTGTCCTGACAATAAAATGGAAACATATTTATTAACATAGCATACAAGATATTCCAGCCTAATTTTACAATCTCTCCTTCAGATTTTATGCTTAATCAAGTTATATCCATCTTTGCTCTTTCCCAACATAATGCAGTGTTTCGTCACTCATTCCTGACATTTGAGCACAAAGTTTTATCTGATGCCAATCTCTTTTGCACACTATCCCATACGCTGTGTTTGCTAGGTGTATTATTCAGGACAAGGAAGGTTATATTCTAGGAACAAATAACCCCTAAGTTAAAAGTAGTTTTAAACACTGAAGGTTTAAATTTTGCTCATGAAAATTATGCTTCTGGTTCCAGAAACTCCCCAGGAAAGCCTACCTCCCAACCTCTGTGTGATGACTGAGACTTTACATCAACATGTACGTCCATGATTGCTGGGGCTAGGCAAACCTGGCATGGAGAGTTGAGTCCTAGTATTCTTATACCTATGCTATAAACACATAGACCTTCCACTTAAAATCCATTGAATAAAAGTCAGGAAAGTATCATCCTCATGTGTGCCGGAAAGAGAGGCCAATCAAATTACCAGATCTCAGAGAATAGTAGTATCCACATCTGGTTAACTTCTATCGATCCTACCCACTTTTAAGCTGAAATGTAATTTCCTTTATAAAGCATTTCTTCTCTTCAACTCACCCCTATTCCAGTCTTCATATGTCCCCCTCTCTATACATAGATATCCTTTTTTTTTCCTAGAACATACAATAGATCTCTTACATCATTAATTGTGCTATTGTGCTAGTGTTTAATTATCACTTTTCCCTTGCTGTAAGGAAAACTACAGAAGGTCACTTTGCAAAAGAATGACTAGCTGAACTATGATGGACAGAATATAAAGATTTATTAATATTTCTTAAATGTGCAAATAAAAAAATGAGTGAGTTTCACTTCTCTTTCATAAAACAAAAATAATAAAGTTTTCGGAAAAATTTAGTGTACTGTTTTCATGGTCTTGCATCTAAAATGAAAATTTTAAAATGCCTTACATTTTACCAAACTATTATGCAACTCATTATTCTTAAAGATACTGAACAAAATAGCACTCAACAGAGTTAAAAAAAAATCGGCTAAAATATACATTAAAATGTAGAATTAAAAGAAAAATAGGAAGTAACGAAAAATGCCGATGGTGCCGAACTGATTTCTGGATATTTTTTATGTCATTTACAATTATTTAAAGTCTAAGATTCTTAAAGATCTTGCAAGTATCCATAATTTCTTTACTTGAAAGTTTGAGCTTCTGGGATTTCTATCAAGCAAATTAGAAATCTAAAAGTATAGAAAGATCTCTTAAAGATGACTTCCAAAACGTGTGACTTCACTAATGTTTTAAATGTAACTTTAGTGTACTTTTCAAATACTATTACCCCCTCAGCATTATGTTTAACCTGCATATAA
>NW_007737468.1:40106-47748 GCF_000696425.1 Galeopterus variegatus | reverse complement strand
GTTTTTTTTTTTTTTTTTTTTTTTTTTTAGTTTTAAACATGTAAAAACTTGTTTATTCTTATAGTTAAAGGAAATATTGCAGTATTAATGCTTATGTAATTGAAGCATAGAGATTTCAATTGAGTGCTACCAAAGCAAGCATGGAAATTCCTATGAAACAAGAAAGAAGTATCTGAACACTTGATAGTGAGTAACAGTTTGGAGAAACATTTATGACACAAATAAGAGGGATTTCCAAAGATTGTGCTGCCAAACTCCCTTTTACATTTGTTTATTTATTTATTGGTTACAGAAAATAAAAATCTGATATCAATCTATAAATTTTAATATATTTAAGAAGTAACTATAATATAGTATGCACACAAAATAGTAAATGTTTTTAAAATGTAATATTTTGCATCCAATAAAGTAATATCATTGAATAAGATTAGTAGGGAATGTTAAGAATACAATAAGTGAAATATTAATCTAAGTTATGTTTGAACTATGCTCCAAATGCCATGAAAATTATTTATGGTTAATACTGATAATTAAATAATAGCTGATATTGGTTAAAATAATTTATTCCAGGCATTTGGCTAAGTAATCTATTTATGCTATTTAACTTTACAAGAATAAAATACAAAACAAAATTAAACAATTGGAAAAAAGACATTCTATATTTAGCATTTATAAAGAAACATTTATTTTTATCTTAATTCTGAGTTAGTCAACATTTAACATTTTTTTATTTCTTTATGTTTTACAAAATTATCACTGATATTTTTATTAATTCTATAATAGAAAATAACAAATGCCATAAACAGTTCTTCTAAAGAACTTTTTAAATTATTAAACATTTAACATTAAAGACTATGCATAAAAGAAGTGAAATTAACAAAATTAATAAAGACAAAAATAGAAGTAAACTAACAGTCATATTAACAAAAAGGGAAATCTTCAACTATAAATATATTTACAATCAAGGTAAACTTCGGCTCACTAATAACAAAATAATTTTATTTCTGAATAAAAGTACTTAATATATAAAACTATAAAATGTAAGTTTTCTTTTTTTGCTGTCTTTCATTTGAGATGTAATAAAGCCATCTGCCATGTGTGCATCCTATGTAGAATATTGTTCAGAAGACAGTTAACTTCTACACTATTACAGTCAAATATAAATTTTAAATTATTTTAACTTCTTTAGCAGATACTGTGAAGTGAGAGAACTGTGAGTCTGAATACAGGTAAGGAAGAGTTTATAAGTGCCAATGCCCTTTTTCCTGAGGACTCTTGGGAGTGTGTCAGGCCAGAACATGCTTGTACAAAGTATATTTATTTAATTTTAACCACCTTCTTAAATATATTCTTTATATATGTGTTTATTTTTTAGGATAAAAAAATTAGTGCTATGTGGGGGATGTCAAAAGAAACAAAATTACTGACATCAAGTCTGAGCTCAAATTGAGGATCACACTCTGATAATCATAACTTTGCCGTTTCCCAGATTCTTTTTTTTTTTTTTTTCCAGAAAGCAGTTTAGAGAACATTAGAGAACATCTATCTTACTAAAGCCTAGAATTTGATATGGGGTTGGGTATGCGGTATAAGCATTATTTTCACACTACCATTCCGAATAGTTTTCAAAACAAATGTTCATCTTCCTGAGTTGTTTTAGGCAAATACAATTTTTTTCACCTTGTTATATTTCAAATGTTTGTCCTGAGGACACAATAACCTTATAGATTAGTACTGGACATCTGCTATGATGCCTATTTCCCCTAAGCCAACTGTGGTTCATGTGAGAGCCATTGTTAGAAAAGAAGGAAAGAACTAATGCTAATGCATTTGCACTGGAGATGCGTCTGGAGTAGAATTAGGTCTCTGCTTCAAGGAGAACCTGTCAGGCTTGAAGAGCACAGTTGTTAAGGGTTTTGGTTTCTCTTAACAGTCCAGGACAGGGAGAGAGTAACAAAGATACCAAGTAAGGTTAAAGGACAACGTAGAAACCCCGGCTATCTCTTCTATTAAGACTAATTTTGGATAAAGTGCACTCATTTGCTATATTAACTGAATGTTTTACTATAACTTTGAGGTATATGTATGTTTCTGAACTTTGAATATTCCAGTCCATTTCAAAAAAGTAAATAAGTGGGCTTTAAAATGAGCATAGTGTTATACTCATGCATTTATTCATGTTTTCATTTTTATTAAATTAAAACCAATTCTCTGACTGAAAGTTATTCATATCTCTAAGTGTAAAGAAATATTTTAGGTCTTTTGGGAATTAGTTGTTTTTATTTGTTTATTGTTTATTTCTAACAGAAAGAGACACACAATTGCCTATTGAAAATAAGTTTTCCTTCAAAAAGAAGAAATACTCTAATTAGCAAGTAAAGAGTGTCTCCCTTTTCATTTCTGACTTTTGTTATGTAGGTCTTCTGGAGGTTTCTCAAAAAACTACAGATAGATCTTCCATACGATCCAGCAATCCCACTTCTGGGTATACACCCAGAGGAATGGAAATCATCATGTCAAAGGGATACCTGCACTCCCGTGTTCATCACAGCTCTGTTTACAATAGCCAAGACATGGAACCAACCTACATGTCCATCGATGGATGACTGGATAAAGAAATTGTGGTATATATACACCATGGCCTACTACTCTGCCATAAAAAAGAATGAAATTCTGCCATTTGCAACAACATGGATGAGCCTGGAGAAACTTATGTTGATTGAAATAAGCAAAACACAGAGAGATAAATACCACATGTACTCACTCATAAATGGGAGCTAAGAGAGAAAGAAGGACTTGCAGAGGGAAAAAACATACCTAGGGATACAAAGTGGAGTGGGGAAAGCGGGGAGGGGGACAGAGGATGGGGATAATTGGGTGGGGGACATGCGGTACAATCGCAATTTGTGGTAATGGTCATGCTGCCGGTATGGATCTGGCCTTCACATCTAAGGGGGAGACAATCAGCTTCACATCTCATGAATATTCATAACCAATAAAATTCAGGAAATTAAAAAATAATATGAGAATTAAACAAAAAAAAGTAAGAAAATAAGACTTTTTCATGTTTGTCTAATTGTATAAATAGGCAAAAGCAGCTAATCCAGCCAATCCAGTAAACATAAAATAATTTAAAACCGCATACATATATCAACAGGGTTTTACAAAGGATGGTGACATAAGCAGAAGTTCGATCATGAAGTGAAATGGCATAAAAGAAAGAGAATAAAACAAAAATAAAAATATGTTCTTTATGTTTTCAACATAAAACTAAACTTTAATTTCTCCCTTGAACACATATAAGACTATTGCAGCGGCTTGGATATCTGTAAAAATAAAGAAAAATAAATTACAGCTGTTTTTAATGAAATAAATTGCCAAGTGGTCATGACTCTCAATAATACTCACCAGGAAGAGATTTTCTTTGCTCTTTAAGCGTGAAAAAAAGAAGGCATGCTTAATGGCTCCTTAGGGATGATAGTTTGTTTTCAAATCTGCTAAGCGAAATGTAGGTTTTGAAGATATTTTTTTTTATGTTCTCAGATTGGAATTTTGTAGTTCTTATTTTTAGTACTGTTTTCTATGAGCAAAAGATAAACATAATAAAGTTTATAAAACAGTAAAGAATAATTCTATTNAGTTCGATCATGAAGTGAAATGGCATAAAAGAAAGAGAATAAAACAAAAATAAAAATATGTTCTTTATGTTTTCAACATAAAACTAAACTTTAATTTCTCCCTTGAACACATATAAGACTATTGCAGCGGCTTGGATATCTGTAAAAATAAAGAAAAATAAATTACAGCTGTTTTTAATGAAATAAATTGCCAAATGGTCATGACTCTCAATAATACTCACCAGGAAGAGATTTTCTTTGCTCTTTAAGCGTGAAAAAAAGAAGGCATGCTTAATGGCTCCTTAGGGATGATAGTTTGTTTTCAAATCTGCTAAGCGAAATGTAGGTTTTGAAGATATTTTTTTTTATGTTCTCAGATTGGAATTTTGTAGTTCTTATTTTTAGTACTGTTTTCTATGAGCAAAAGATAAACATAATAAAGTTTATAAAACAGTAAAGAATAATTCTATTTGAAAATCAAAGAAAAGTCTTAGAACAACATACAAAAAAAATATTATCTAGTATTAACAATATCAATAATAAATTAAACCAAGCATTCAACACTTTCTCTTGATCTGCTACTGGGTTTTTATTTTCAAAAACATCTTTGCAAGTCATTTATATCATAATAAATATGGATGAAAAAGATTTTGGTGAATGTTAGGACCTGCTGATAGTGGTTCTCACTTTAACAAATGAATAAAAAACAAAAATACATATAAGTTAGAGTCTCTGATTTTGTTTCGATAAAGCACCAACATGGAAATTCTTTATAACTTAAAAAATAGCATCTAAATGTCTAAAATTTTCTTGCTCTTTCTTCTGTCAACTTTAAAAGATTTTCACTATTGTTAAATCATGGGAATAAAATATTAGGAGACACTTTTATAAACCAGAGCATCAGAGTCATAATTTATTGAGTATCCTAAAACAAACGTAAACTTATTGCATAATTTCTAGATGACTGCTCTCAAAATTAATTCTGTGTTTTAAAGTAATAGAGAATGATTACTTAATATAATTATTCAACTTTTTTATTATGTAAAAATTAAATAAGCCAATTTGCTCTAAACTCTACACACTGAGAAAATAAGAGATGACAAAATAAAAATTACTAGATAAAGAAGATACAATAAATTTTTTCATCATCATACTTTAATTCAAATGGTACCAATAACCTTCCTACTCCTTTGCCCTGGTATCTAAAATCTATTCATAATGCCTCAGAAGTAGACCTCAGAAACTAGGATCTAAAAATAATAACCAATTTTCCAAAATCTTGCTATTTATAATTCTCAGACACTCAGAAATAATGAAGATCTTTAGAATGGTAGCAAGTTCCCTTAATTTACATTTAAAAAGTTAGAAATAATGTTGATGTTATACCCCTTGTCTTTCACCACCTTGCATAGTACAAACCTCTTTAAAAACAATTGAATATTTAATAACTGGATTATTATTTAGCAGCAAATTATTATATAGTTTAACACATATGCTTTCTTCTCATCACTTACTCCAACAAATATCCACTCACATCAAAACACAAACTTTAAGGCTGGCCCATTAGCTCAGTTGGTTAGAGCTTGGGGTTATAAGGCCATGGTCAAGGGTTCAGATGCTATACTGGCCAGCCACTTCCAAAAAAAGAAACAAACAAAAAAACCCCACAAACTTTATAAAATTCATTAAACTCTGGCATTGTATTATACCCTACCAAATACATAATACCTATTACCTGTTCTGATGCGCATCCTCTATCTGAACATTTTTAATAGGCTTCAGAAATAGGTAAATACACAAATTATTGCCTTTGCATTATAAACACATGAAACAAAACAAAACAAAAAAAACCCAAAAATAGTCTTCTAGTTTCAGCTCAGAGATGGAGATCTGGAAAGAAATATTTACTATTAATACAGAGACAAAACAATGGTAGGAAAGTGCAAATTAATGACTATTTTGTTCAGGTCCCAGCAAAAGAGTAAATGTGGAGACATCATAGAATTTGAGCATTTACTTAATCCGAGACAGAAGTCACCAGATACCATATAATATGCTAGGACATTAAATCATTTTATAAACTGAATGTTTTTGTTCCCCCAAATTCATATGTTGAAATCTAACCCTCAAATGTGATAGTATTTGGAGGTGGGGTCTTTGGGAGGTAATTAGATCTGATAAAGAATTTTTATCAGGAATCAATCTTAAATCTTAATAATGCTTTGGGAGGTAATTAGATCTGATAAAGAATTTTTATCAGGAATCAATCTTAAATCTTAATAATGCAAATAGTAATAATAGAAACAAACAAAAAATAACAGTAAAAAAGGCTGAAAATTTGGACAGACAGAACACAAAACGATGGCTACTAAACACTTGAAAATATGCCCATTATAATTTGTCATTAGGCAAATACAAATTAAAACCACAGTGAGATTACATCACTACATATGTTTTAAATTGGCTAAAATTCAAAACCTGACAATACCAAATGCTATTGAGGATGCAAAGCAACACGAATTATTATTTATTACTGGCAGGATTGCTAAATGATATAGACACTTTGGAAGACAGTTTGGAAGTTCTCATAAAGTTAAACACAAACTTAATATATGGCCTACAAACAGAATCGCTAGATACATACCCAAGTGAATTTAAAATGTATGTTCACGGGCCAGCCCGGTGACGCACTGGAGAGTGTGTTGCTTGGGAGCTCAGCGGTGCTCCCGCCGAGGGTTCGGATCCCATGTGGAGACCAGTTCCCGCTCACTGGCTGAGCGTGGTGCGGGCGCAACACCAAGGGTTGCGATCCCGTTACCGGTCAGTAAAAAAGACAAAAAGGAAAAAAACAAACGTATGTTCACACTAAAACCCATAGCTAGATGATTCTTAAGCTTTATCTATAAACATTAAAACTTGTAAGCCACCAAGGTGTACTTCAACAAGGGAATAGATCAACTGTGGTGCACCTAAAACATGGAAAGCTATTCAACTCTAAAAAGGAATTTATTCAATAATATGAATAAAAATTAAATGCATATTCCTCAATAAAAAAAGCTAGACCCCAAAGGCAACATATCATAGGATTTTATACATGTCACATTCTGGAAAAGACAAAACTATAGGGACAGAAAACATAGTAGTAGTTATTGAATGTTGGAGGAATGGAAGTAGTTAAATGATAAACACAGAGGAAATTTTAGAGTGATGGAGCTAATCTGGACAGTACCATGCTGATAGAATCGTGATTTTTCTATTCATAAGAACTCAAAGAACTGAACACATAGAATGAACTTTAATGTTTGCTAAGTCAAAGAAATATCAGCCAAGATGTTGAATGATCCCATGAAGGAATGTATACTGTGATGTAATTTTAATTTCTTAAGTTTTATTCTGCCATTTTAATTCTTCCATCTTTCTACAACTGAAATTCTTGAAAAGGAATTTTAGATGGACTGTGCAGCTCCCAACCAATACTTGAGGTGTGGAGCAAACTTTCAGACAAACAGGAAAATTATATTTTCCTACTCCCTTGAAATTAGACATGGACATGTGACTTCCTTACACCAATAAAACGTGAGATGTAAGAGAATGTATCACTTCTGACTGGAAGCATTCAAGAATTGCTTTATGATTCTTCTTGATCTCTGTGCCTACCATTATAATATTGGAATTGAAGGCTGGTAGGTAGGTGCCCATAAGATCAAACCAGCCTGAAATGTTGTGATGATGTATTGATTACTGATGCTCTAAAAAGACATTTGGATCCACAACAGACATTGAAAAAAAAAAAAAACCTTGTATCTTGTAAGCCACTAATAAGTTGATGTTGTATATTATAGCAGCATAATCCAGAATACCTTTACTAATATGGAAATTTTCATTCAATTATTTTTATTTACAAGACCCACACATTTATTAATAACTTGGTTCCACTCTCATCTCTCTATTGAATGTGATCTCATGAATATTCTTATCATAATTAATATATTTCCTAATGCTTTCTTCTTGTAGTGCTTTTAATA
>NW_007737468.1:38278-39637 GCF_000696425.1 Galeopterus variegatus | reverse complement strand
TCCACAACAGACATTGAAAAAAAAAAAAAACCTTGTATCTTGTAAGCCACTAATAAGTTGACGTTGTATATTATAGCAGCATAATCCAGAATACCTTTACTAATATGGAAATTTTCATTCAATTATTTTTATTTACAAGACCGACACATTTATTAATAACTTGGTTCCACTCTCATCTCTCTATTGAATGTGATCTCGTGAATATTCTTATCATAATTAATATATTTCCTAATGCTTTCTTCTTGTAGTGCTTTTAATATCATTTTACATTGATAAAAATTTTTATAAAAAGTTTTCAATATAATTCTTTTATCACAGAAGTTTATAAACTATTAACTAAGGGAAAACATGTTACGCATTCTCAAATAATTCAGAGATATATTCTCATCATACCCTTCTTGGTATCTTTCCTTAAATGTATTTTTGTGCATTTAGCCATATTCAATTTTTAAAAGTGGATTTATTTTTATACATACTATTTTGAAACATAGGGGCATGTGTGTGTGTGTGTATATATGTGTGTAACTTTAGCAAAAGCAGGTCATGTTTCTGTTTTCCACATTTCTGCAGGACTTGCTATTATTCAAACTTCTACTTTTTGTGAATATGATGAATCTAAACACCATTTTCTCTCTTTTGACAACTTTGCCTAATTTTCTAATTAAAAATAGTATAGGTTAATGCAAACATAATTTAATTCTCCTCTGTATTTTTATGATATTTACTATCTATTTTGTACCATGACTGTGTTCAGTTTATTGTTTTTGTCAGCTGACCTAGAAAACAAACTCTTAATGGCCCAAGACAAATTGTGCCTTTATTTTGAAAACTTGTCCAATACTCATGAATGATCATTTATGTGTATGCTTTTCTGTTTAAAAACAAACAAAACAAAGCAAAACCAACTCAAAATCTTTTATGGACTTTTATGTCTCCTTAAATATATAACTGAAAAGAGAGCAAACCTTCCATCTTTTTTCCAACTCTGTATCTATTAATGTCTAAATTAACTTTTATAGAAAAATAATTAGCTTAATTTATATTATAATTGAGAACAACAAAATAAAATATAATGCAATAAGACTCTTAGCTGCAGTCATTACAAATACATAATTTTACCTTTTTGCATTTTGTATTAGTCAGCTCAGGCTATTATGACAAAATAGCCTGATGGTTTAAACAACAGGCACGTATTTCTCACAGTTCAAGGTGTCAGCTGGTTGGTTTTTTTCCTAAGACCTCTTCTCTTGGCTAGAAGGTGGCGACTGTCTCACTGTGTGGTCACGTAACTCTTCGTGTGCACACTGGAAGACAGAGAACAAACTCTTCAGTGTCTCTTTTTATAACACTAATCCCCAT
>NW_007737468.1:34148-37336 GCF_000696425.1 Galeopterus variegatus | reverse complement strand
TTCGTGTGCACACTGGAAGACAGAAAACAAACTCTTCAGTGTCTCTTTTTATAACACTAATCCCCATGCCTCACCCTCATGACCTTATCTAACCCTAATCATGTCCCAAAGGTTCCATCTCCACATACCTTAACACTGGGAATTAGGACTTCAAAATATAAATTTTATGCTTATAAACATTCAACATATAAATTTTATGTTTATAAACATTCAGCCCATAACACATTTTTATAGCCTTTCTTCAAATAGTTATGTGAGGTAAAATATAAAGGAAGCAGATTTTTATCCACAATATTTTTATCTTTTTTTTCTTAACTCCTGCTCCAAGTACTGGCTTTCAGAGTAAGATTTTTTTTTCCCTTAAATTGTCCCTCAAATTTATATATTTGAAATGTCAGTAGAAGTGAAATAAATTATAACAAATACATGTAATCTAAATATTTGGATTTCATAAAAAGTTTCCAATTGCATCTCATTGTTTACTAAAAATTGCTACCTAATAGGACTTCAGATATTCCTTTAGGCAATGTGTTTTCAGAGAAATACTGGCGGTAAAAGGCAGTTAGAACAACAAACTAATTTATTCTTTTAGTTTTTAAAAAATTGCCCAAAGCCAGTAGCACAATATACAGAACATAAATTACAACTCTTAAACTGAATCTAGCCCCTGAGTGAAAGAAATAAATACTAACAAGAATAGCATATAGGGAAACAGTAGGCAAAAAAAAAAAAAAAGCAGTAAAAGGTCATTCAGATATAATGCTCACTTTATCAGAAAATTGGTTAAATTCTTGATAGTTTATCTGCAGAAGTTTAGCATTGGGAGAAAGACAGATTTGCAGCAAAAGAAGTATAAATGTTCTTAAATTTATTCAAGTTGCTTAAGGAATACTGTGAAACATGAAATACTCAGCTTTCAAATTATAAATGAATTAACAATATTAATCCTTTTGAATGTTCTCAGAATTAATATGGACAATAGATTAAATATAATTTAATAAATTAACAACCATACTACAGATTGACTGTTTTTAAAAAAGGGGATGCCATAAAAAATTTGCTAGCTAACATTTCCCATGAAGTCTTTTTGGAATATTTCTCATTAGGGTATGTTCTACTTCAGACATATTTGTGACTCCTGCAGAAACATTACTTTCAAATTTCCAATAACAGAATTACATAGTAAGCTTTCCTAACAAAATCAGACTAACAATGTCTTTATGAGTTTATGGCAATAATGTTGAGGTAGGTTGAATGGTGGCTCCCCAAAAATATATCCAAGTCCTAATTCCTGGAACTTGTGAATACTAACTTTATTTGGAAAAAAAAAATGTCTTTTTATATATTAAAAATCTTAAGATGATGAAATAATCCTAGGTTGTAGGGGTCCCCAAATTCAACAACATGAGACTTTATAAGAATGAATGAGGATCTTATGTGAAGCAAGAGACAGAAACTGGAGTGTTGCATCTACCAGCCGAGAAACACCAAGGGTTCCCAGCATCAATTAGAAACTAGGAGAGGCATGAAGCAGATTATTCTCTAAAGCTTCTGGCGGGAGTGTGGTCCTGCTGACACATTGACTTTACACTTCTCACAGTCAGAACTTTAAGAGAATACATTTGCATTGTTTTAAGCAATCAAATTTGTGGTAAGTTATTTTTACAGCAGCCATCAACTGTTTTTACTTCTTAAATTCTTCTTCATATGGGCAAAAACATGGAAACAGTTTCAATTTATCCTTAACAGTGTTGCCAAATCAGTGGAATACTGATTTTAATAGCTTTAATTCATTCTGTGCATATTCCTATCATCACTATCCATTCCCAGTAATTATTAGAACATTGCAATAAAATTAACTAGCATTTACTGTTTGGAAATACCCTCTCTTAGTAAAATAGAAAAAGAGAGATTGAATGTAAAGTGACGGAAATACATATCAAGAAATTAATAATAAAAATATATACTTCTTAGCTATGTTAACATCAGAAAAAAAAGATTTTAAGTTCAAAGGCTTCAGTCAGGATAAAGAAGATAATATAATGACAAAAAGAATACTAAATATGAGTTCACCTTAGAAAATAACTTAAAAACATGATAAATAATATCTGTCAGAATTTTAAGAGAAATTGACAGTAATACTGATAGATTTTGGAACATGTCAGTAAAATTTTCGATGTGTATCCTTTAGATCAAGCAGCAAAATTTACATGAATAGAAAATATTTGAACATAATTAACAAGATGGACACAATTGGATGCCTACACATTAATAATCTAAAAGTTAAAGATTGTAAATTCTCTGAATGCAATGAAATGACATTGAAGTTAATGGCAAAAATTAATAAAACACTTTTAAAAAATAGATAAATCATTATATAACTAAACAAGAATCTAGAACTGAGATGCAATGACAGATCTGTTTTGCTATAGGAAAATATTCGTACTGTACCTCCCTAAAACTTTACTCCTAGCTTTATATCTGAGCTATGTTCTTGCTTATTTGCATTGGGAAAATTATATAAAAGAGTGTATATTGTGCTAACTGTTCATATTTATTTAAAAAAAAAAAACTGTGGACTTCAGGTTCCACATGTAAGAAGCTTGGAAGTCACCACTATATCCTAACCACCAGCAAAAAGCTGAACAAACTAAAAAAACAACAACTCTTTTTAAATCTATAAGAGAAATAAGGTCACAGAAAAAATTGCTGTCCCCAAAATTGGAGGGACAGACAGGAAGATACAGAGAATCATAACTTACCAGAGCAGAAATTTATGACCATAAATCTCCATGAGAACCACTGCCATGGTAGGAAAACCTGAAGTGTTATGGATGAATTGCTGGAGGCTCAGTGTGGACAAGTCTGAGGGTTAAAAACTCCAGAGGAGTCCAGTAATAATGCTACTGGCAGACCAAGCTTGGCTTTCCCTCTGGCATTAAACAAATGACTCGAAAGTCCAAAAGTTGGTGCAAGGATTGGAAGGTTTATTCAGATAGCCAGCATCTGGGGGATAAACTGGCTAAAATCATCCCAACTTTCAATTCCTGTTCCGGGGTTTATAAGGGTGAAGAGATGGGAAGGTGGGTAAGGTTTTTGTCCTGCAAAAAAATGGGGAGGCTGGGATCAGCAAGAGGGTCTGAGTCAGATGTCAAGATCTGATGATGGGGGCCGGCCCAGTGGTACAC
>NW_007737468.1:32389-33975 GCF_000696425.1 Galeopterus variegatus | reverse complement strand
AAAAAAAAAAAAAAAAAAAAGATCTGATGATGGACTGGTTGCTTTAGCATCATGGAGGCTGCAGGTGGTGGACTGGACAGCTTCAAACCTTGATGTTATCTCAGGGTTGGAGTCCTTATCTCCTACGGAGAGCTCAATGATAATAACCTCAGTCAAACATCATTGGAACGTAAAAATACCTGATTTGGACCTCTAAGCAATGTGGATGCAGTTTTCCTTTAAGTAAGAGGCAGAGTTGCAGTTTTCCTTTTAGAGGCAGCGTTTATAATCAGCTAGGTTGTTTTGCCTCTCTCTTAGATTTCTTCTGTTATCAGCTGGTTAGGGAGTAAGAAAAACAAAAGTTAGTACCAGTCCTTAATCATAAGTGCACAACCTTTAATGTAAATCAACATAAGAAGGTGTGATTTCATCTCTGGGCAGTTCCAGCCACATGGTCAGTCTCTCAATTCCTCTGTTAACCTCAAGGAATTGCTGGTTATCACTCCATGTTAATGGCTAACTGAAATTTTCTGCTTGGTCTTAGTTACCCCAAAGATGGTCATTTTCTGATGAAGGTCCCTTTTAATAAAAGTGAACTCACATTTTCGTGAGTTTTAAGGAAACCCACAAAACTCCTGATAAATTCCTGGAGGTTCTCACAATAAATATCAAACAAAAGGACCCTTATACTTCTGGAGAGGGAGGAGGCGAGGAACCATCTTGAAATATGCCAGAGTATGCTGTTCTTCTAAATGAGGTAACTAGAGCCCAAACTGCTAGCCGCTAGTTTGCTAGTTTTGTTGTTGTTTCCAGAGTAAAATTGGCTGCAGGGGAGGGGAAATACTAAATTCTAGCCAGCTTTAGCTTTCCATGTGGAAAAAAAAAATACTCAACTCCAGCTTTCTATAGCCATCCTGTTCTACCTGGGGGGATCAGGGCTGAAAAACAACTTGTGAAAGGCACAGTCCAGGGATGCAAACTCATCATTAAAAGACTAAGACCTAATCATAAGACTATTGAATGCTTCCCTCTCCATACACCTTATCACCACATTACTAAAGACCTATTTACTGCAGTTCCTTTTACCCACTACATCATGTCTAGCTATCAAAAGAAAAAAAGAAGGAAAATATATCTGGACATACTAAAAGGCAGAAAAGACAGATTGAAGAGTCAGTACAAGTATGATAATTGTGATAACAGAGGAGAGGGTGTCTGGGGAGGCCTTATTGCTGGCCTTAACCTATCCCATCCTCTTAACCAGGGGAAAAATTCAAGAGCAGAGTTACGGTAAAACATGAGAACAAGTTTAATGTAACAAATAAGAAATACAGTCTTTAAAGAGAAAGTGCAGCCTAGCTCCAGTGACTGATGAGGGCCTGCAACACATTTAATAAAAAAGTAAGATATACACATTGACAGACAAAGTGCAGGCTGGCTCTAGGGTGAATGGTAGCCTGCTAAAGTCAAATTGATACAGAAAGAAAATTTTAAAAACTCCACAGACAGAGTGTGGGCTGGCCCCAGGGAGAGCAAGCAACAGTCCTGCCTTCTGCTAGGATTCCACTTTTACAGTTTTGCTATCTAATACATATTCATGCTATTTA
>NW_007737468.1:13028-32030 GCF_000696425.1 Galeopterus variegatus | reverse complement strand
CTAGTTATGTAACATAGTCTTGCACATGCTCAAATGGCATCCTTTTAGGGCATGTTCATTTGTTAAATCCTTTCACATGTATCAGACATATTCAAGAATATTCTGTGCTCTTTAGCACTTCAAGTGGAAGGTCATTCAAAGGATAAAGTCCCTTTCACCGAGCATGCTTGGTCACTGGGGTCATATAAGCTTATATAAATTCCTTTTACTGAGCATGCTTAGCTACTGGACTTGCATGAGTCTGCCCCTTGTGGTCTCAATCTATCTGTGTTGGTACCAAAAATAGCTCCAACAAGCAACAGTAACTCTCCTTTAGAGGAAGGGATTGAGATCTTAGGTAGCTGCTTAAAATCCAGAGGTATGTCCTGAAACCCAAACCATGGAAAATGAGCACCTCCTATCTCAATTGGACATGGAAGAGAGATTGGAATTATAAAACAACTATGATTAATATGCTAAGGGCTCTAATGAATGAAATAAACAACTTGCAAAAACAGATGGAAAATGTAAGCAGAGAAATGGAATTTCTAAGAACCAAAAAGAAATGCTAACAATAAAAATAAATAAATAAAATTGTAACAGAAATGAAGAGCACCTTTAGTGATGTTGGAATTTGAGACTAATACCCTAAAACATGGCACTTTGACATGATGGACTAAAGAAACAACCTGAAGGTCTCTCTGACTTCCGCCCCTCCTGCCTCTCAATTCTCTCTCTCCAAAGCGCAAGATAAAGCCGTTTCCTTAACTGCCTAATGTCCAGTTCTGCAAAGAAAGAAAACAATTACTTTGGGTCTTTCTCTGAGTTTTCTTAATGTAGCTTGCATAGAAAAAATACTAAAGTCTGTCACCACTTCTGGGAGCTCTAATGAATGAAATAAACAACTTGCAAAAACAGATGGAAAATGTAAGCAGAGAAATGGAATTTCTAAGAACCAAAAAGATAACAATAAAAATAAATAAATAAAATTGTAACAGAAATGAAGAGCGCCTTTAGTGATGTTGGAATTTGAGACTAATACCCTAAAACATGGCACTTTGACATGATGGACTAAAGAAACTACCTGAAGGTCTCTCTGACTTCCGCCCCTCCTGCCTCTCAATTCTCTCTCTCCAAAGCGCAAGATAAAGCCGTTTCCTTAACTGCCTAAAGTCCAGTTCTGCAAAGAAAGAAAACAATTACTTTGGGTCTTTCTCTGAGTTTTCTTAATGTAGCTTGCATAGAAAAAATTCTAAAGTCTGTCACCACATCTGGGCAGACTTTTGTCACAAATCATTATCTTCTATTTTAGTCTCATTTTTTTGTCCCAGTCAGTGCTTCAGAGAGAATTATTTACCAGTTATTGTCTGCTCTGTGGACCCAAAGATTTTTTCCCAGACCATTGTATGTTCTCTAAGCTCATTGACCTCCCAACCACATTGACAAAAAGGAAAAAGCTTCTGTACCCCATCGGGTTGTAATCAATCCCCTGTGCTATGCACATCAAAATAAACTTTGTTATGGCTTTCTCCTATTAACCTGACTTTTGTCAGTTGATTTTCAACAAACCTTCAGAGGGTGAAAAATAACTCTGCCTTTGGTCCCTGCAGTGAACTTACTAGTAGACTGGAAATGGCTGAGGAAAGAATTCCTTACCTGGAAGATATATCAGCAGAAATCTTCAAAACTGAAACACAAAGAGAATGAAGACTGAAAAAACAAGAGATTATCCAAGAACTGTGGGTCAATTACAAAATTTATAATTACTACATAATGGAAATACCAAGAGGAAAAAAGGAGAAAGAAAGGAAAAAAATATTTTAACTTTAAAAAAAAAAAAAAAAAACAATAATAATAATAATAATGACACAGAACTTCAGCAATTAATGTCGAACACCAAATAACAAACTCACAAAGCTCAGAGAACATCTAGTAAGATAAATGCAATAAAATGCTACACCATTACACATCATATACAAACTGTAGAAAATGAAAATAAAATTATCCTGAAAAAACTAAAAACATCTGGCCTACAAAAAATTACAATAATTACATCTGACTTCTACTCAGAAGTCATGCAAGCAAAAAAATTGTAGAGTAAAATATTTAAAGTGTTGAGAGGAAAAAAAATGCAGACACTAGAAAATCTGCCAACTAAATTTTCACTTTAAGATTCTAAAAAATTAGAAAATTAGTTTCAGAGTAAGCAGAATAAAAATTAGAGTAGACATCAATGAAACCGAGAAGAGGAAATAAATGGGGAAAATTAGTGAAACTGAAAGCTGCTGCTTTGATAGGATTGATAAAATTAATAAGCCTGTAGCCATGCTAATTAAGAATAAAAGAGGGAGGACACGAATTACTAGTACCAGAAATAAAAAAAGAAAACATCACTACAGATCCCATGGACATTATAAAGTTAATAAAAAACACTATAAACAACTTTATGCCTGTAAGTATTATAACCTAGGTGAATATACACAATCTTGAATGACACAATCTGCCAAAACCTCACACAAGAAGAAATAGACGATCTGAACTGGCCTGTAACTCTTGAAGAAATTGAATCCATAATTAATATCATTTTAGAAGAGAAAGCAAAAGGCCCAGATGAGTTCACTGGTGACTTTTACCAAACATTTAGGAAATAAACTAAACCAATTTTCTACAATCTCTTTTAGAAGATGGAAATGACAAGAATACTTCCTAACTCTTTCTATGAGGGCAGGATTACCCTAATACCAAAATTAGACAGACATTAAAAGAGAATAAAATTATAGACATATCTCTCATGAACATAAGAGCAAAAATCCTCAACAAAATACTGGCAAGTCAAATCCAACAGTATATAAAAAGAATTGGAATTACACACTCCAAGCAAGGGGGATTTATCCCTCATATGCAAGGCTGGTTCAACACTAAAAAATCAACTAATGTAATAAGCTAATAAATAAACATCACATAATCCTGTGAATAGCTGCTGAAAAATAATTGGACAAAATTCAACACCTATTCATGATAAAAACTAGGAATAGAGAATTTCCTCAACTTGATAAGGAATACCTACCAAAAGATAAAAATTAAAAAAGAAATCTACAGATAGCATTATATTTAATAGTGAGAAACAAAAAGCTTTCCCACTAAGTTCAGAAACAAGCCAAGGAAATCCCTTCTCATCTCTCCTTTTCAACATCATAGTGGAAGTCTTAGCTAATGCAATAAGAAAATAAATGAGACTAAAGATATGCTGATTGGGAGGCAATAAATAAAATTAACTTTGTTCACAGATCACATGATTGTCTATGAAGAAAATTCGAAAGAATCAACAAAAAAAACCTCCTGGAACTAATAAGTGACTATAGCAATGTTTTAGGTTACAAGATTAGTACAAGTCAATCACATTCCTGTATACCAACAATGAACAAGTGAAATTTGAAGATAAAAATGTATTACCATTCACATCAGCACCTCCCCCAAAATGAACTTCTTATGTATAAATCTAACAAAATAAGTACGAGATCTATATCCGATCTAAATTACAATACTCTGAGGGAAGAAATTAAAGGACTATGTAAATAAAGAGATATTCCATGTGAAGATTCAGTACTGTCAACAGTTCTTTCCAACTTGATCTATAGACCCAATGTAATCGCAATCAAAAACTTGGAAAGAAAGAACCTCAAAAAGAAGCATAGACTCAAGTGCAAAATGCAGAACTAAAAACTCCTAGAAGGTAATATAGGTGACCTTAAGTTTAGCAATGACTTTTTAAATATAAAACCAAAGGCACGATTTGTAAAAGAAAGAATAAACTGGACTTCATTAAAAGTAAAAATTTCTGTTCTGTAAAAGACAATGTCAAGAGAGTAAAAGACAAGCCACAGACTTCACAGAAAATATTTGTGAAAGTCCCATCTGACAAAGAACTCTTATTCAAAATATACAAAGAACTCTTAAAACTCGACAATATGAAAACAAACAACCTGACCAAATAATGAGCAAAACACCTCACCAAAGAAGATATACACATGGCAAACAAACATATAAAAAACTACTCCACCTCACATGTCCTAAAGGAAATGCAAATTAAATCAACAATGAGATATGACTACACATCTGTTATAGTGATCAAAAACAAAAATACTGACACCACCAAATTCTGGCTAGGGTGTGGAGCAACAGGAACTCTCATTCATTGCTGAAGGAAATGCAAAGTGGTACAGCCAATTTGAAAGAGAGTTTGGCAGTATCTTACAAAACTAGACATACACTTACCAAATAAATCCAGCAGTGATGTGCCTTGAAAACTTCTGTCCACACAAAAACTTGGATACTTAGTACAGCTTTATTCATAATTGCCAAAACTTCAAAGCAATCAAGATGTCCACCAGGAGCTGAATGGATAAAAAAACGGTAATACCTACAGACAATGAAATATTATTCCAGGCTAAAAAGAAACGAGCTATCAAACCATGGAAATACATGGAGGACACTTAAAGGCATATTTCTAAGTAAAGAAGCCAATATTAAAAGGCTACATACTGTATCATCCTAACTATATCACACTCTGAAAAAGGCAAAACTATGGAGACAGTAAAAACATCAGCGTTTGCCACAGGTTACGGAGGGGGTGGAAGAATAAATACGTGGTGCACAGAGGATTTTAGGGCAGTGAAAATACTTTATATGGTACTATAATGATGGATACTTTTTATACGTTTATTTATTAAAATCCATAGAATATACAATACCAAGAGTGAACCTTAAACTATGGACTTTGGGTGATAACTATATGCCAAAGTAGGTTCACCAATTGTAATAAATGTATCACTAAGGTGGGGGATGCTGATAATGAGGGAAGCTATGCATATGGAGGGAAAGGAGATCTTTGCTTTCCTCTCAATTTTGGGGGAAAATGAAACTTATAAAAATAAATTTAAAACAAATCAAAACAAAAACAAAGAAAAATAAAACTTTGCCTTCATAGAAAAACTAATTGCGTACTATACAGAATTAAAATTAATTAAATAATTCTACATAATTCATCATGGATAAACTTCAAAACATGAAGAAAAAACAATTTGCAAAGTTATACAAATTGATATTAGCTCAACAAAATTTCAAAACATGCAAAACAATAATACATATTTTTTTAATTACAAATAAGTTCATGGGACTAACACAAAATAAAATAGGGATGGCTTTTATTTCTGTACAGCAAAGTAAGCTGGAAAAGTGGAGTTAATTATAGAAGTTTAATTTGATTTCACAGTTTTTACTCACACACATGGCAAATGTCTAATGACTGTTTTAGCTAAACGATGCTTATGGGGATGTCTGCAATATTGTTTTCAAATTTTTTATGTTAAATATTTATGTTCATTAATTTTAAATGAAAAGAACAAAAGAATAAGCTTTCGTGAAGTATACTTGTATATTCTTAGTATTTCTCTATGTTTTATGCATAGATTATCACCTTTTACATCGCCCCAATGGGTGCAAAATTTATTCTTTAAAATCAAAATTTATGCATTTCTTCTTGACATATATGGATATAGATAACTCAGGTTTTGCCTGGTATTTGATGGGCCCTTTTCATAAGATTTAGATTTTTTTTTTCAGCGGGGGGTGTAGGGAGTATACAGAAAATTTGTATTCTTCACTAACTGGCTATGCCGTAGTTTCCCACATGAAACAACGGAGGCACACACTCTTTGCCCATTGTAAAATCAGCTTGAGCTGCTGAATTCAAAATTTTATTAGAGCTTCCACTCTGGCAAAGGTAAAAACTGACACCATTTATGATGACTCCAGGTGTGCTTTTGAAGTCTGTCATGCAGGTGGCACAATCTGGAAACTCCACCAAAGTCAAGGATTTGGTCCTCGAACCAGCCAGCTGGCCAAAAGGAAAAAAAAAAAAAAAAGTTGAGTCCATGTTGTTCTGAATATTACTAATCATAAAGTACATCTTTCTGAAATTTTCTTCCACGCCTGGTATATTTTCTTTATTTAAAGAATATTTTTTTTTAACATCTGCAGTATTATGATCTTCATTTTTTGTGTTTTGGAATGCCTTCAAAGCTGCCTTATAATGATTTATTTTTCTTTTTGTTCATCTTCAATCATATTTTTGTAAATAGGAAGCACATGTAATTTCGATAGTCTTTGTTTTCATTTGCTGGGCCCCTGACCATCTTTCTGAAATTTTCTTCCACGCCTGGTATATTTTCTTTATTTAAAGAATATTTTTTTTAACATCTGCAGTATTATGATCTTCATTTTTTGTGTTTTGGAATGCCTTCAAAGCTGCCTTTAATGATTTATTTTTCTATTTGTTCATCTTCAATCATATTTTTGTAAATAGGAAGCACATGTAATTTCGATAGTCTTTGTTTTCATTTGCTGGGCCCCTGATTGATGCTAGAATTTTCATTTCTTTTTAAAAAATTAATTAATTTATTTTTTAAATGTTTTTTTGTTTGTTTTTTATTTGTTATGAATATTCATGTATATATACACACACACATACAATAAAATACTACTCTGCCATGAAAAAGAATGAAACTCTCCCATTTGCATCAACACGATTGAGCTTGGTATATATACACACACACATACAATAAAATACTACTCTGCCATGAAAAAGAATGAAACTCTCCCATTTGCATCAACACGATTGAGCTTGGTATATATACACACACACATACAATAAAATACTACTCTGCCATGAAAAAGAATGAAACTCTCCCATTTGCATCAACACGATTGAGCTTGGAAAGAAAAACCACAGTGGTGCATGGAACATACCTAGAGATACAAATTGGAGTGGGGAAAGGGGATTGGGGAGGGAGCAAGCTCAATCGTGTTGATGCAAATGGGAGAGTTTCATTCTTTTTCATGGCAGAGTAGTATTTTATTGTATGTGTGTGTGTATATATATATAATGGCAGAGTAGTATTTTATTGTATGTGTGTGTGTGTATATATATATATATACACCACAGTCCTTATCTAATCATCCATCAATGGACATTTAGGTTGGTTCCATTTCTTGGTTATTGTCTACAGAGCTGTGATAAACATGGGAGTCCAGGTATCCCTTAGACATGGTGATTTCAATCCCTTTGGTTATAAATCCAGAAGTGAGATTGCTGGAAGTTTCTCAAACAACTACAGATAGATTCTCCATAGAATTTGCATTTCTTTTAAATCAGAAGTCTCACTGGTGTTTGTTGCTTTACTCATGTATATTCATTTGGTATTTTTGCAGTTCTAAATTTTAAATGCTCTATTGACTTAAGAGGAAATATCCTACTCACCTTATCTGTTATATTTTTAAGGATAAGAGTTTATATAAGAATATTCTGAGAACATTTAAAGCAATGCTTTTCGAGGAACTATGGGTAAAAATTTAAAGCCAGCAAGCACTATTCATGATTCGTCTGGGCCCAACATTTTTCCTTCAATCTTTATTTACTCAAACGTGAAATACTTTCCTTTAATCATTTTTGTTATAATATACATTGAATAGTTTGAAATATAGCCTAAAAATTATTTAAGTACCAATAGGTCATACTTAAGACTAAAACAGTCCTGACTAACTTGGAAAGCAGTTAAAAGGGTGGTTTCTTTTTTGAGGTTTATCCTTTCTGAGAATAGGCACACGAATTGATAGACATTGCATGCTGATATTTTTTCACTGATGACCTCACATATATTTCTGTCGTTACTTCTGAAAATTCTTCATAGTGACAAGCAGATTATTGGACAAAATTTCTTAATTTTTAGGGTTATTGCAAACTTGTATCACTAATATTGTTTTTACATAAATCCTTCAAAGGATTTTGCAGAGTAAACTAACCATCATAGCTTTTAGTCAATTCAACCTAAAATTGTTATAGAATAACATTTAATTTTATCTTTATGTATCATCTCTTTTATATATTTTAAACTACTCAAAAGCAGGAATCATTTCTTCTCAAGTTTGTTGCTTTAATTTTAGTGTTTAGTGCAGTACTTGCACATGGTAAACTCTCAATCATTTTTGTTCATTGAAATAATTATTCATTTCATTTTATCATAATCAGAATGAAACCAGTAGGTAATTAAAATATGACAATCCAATAACATTAAGGTTTCATCTGTGGATAGTTCTCAGATTCTCAGCCAATGTAATTGATCTCTATCTGATTGATAATTATATAAAACAATAGTAGTAGAATTCCAAGAGGCATATTGACTGGCTCTAAATAAAATCAAAGAACATTTTAAAAATAGTATATAAAATCAATCACTTTATAAAAAGAGGCAAATGTTGTAATGTTTCAATCTTGCTATTTCAAAAGATCATCCTTGATGATAAGATACCATACTTTCCTTTTTGTATATGGAGAACATCTTTCACATGGAATTTCATCTTTTAAGAAGAGGGAACGTCAGAGTGCAGTTCTTACACCTGCTCTTTTTCAAGTGTTTTTAACTCAAAGTTGTCAATATACCAGAGCATCATATTTTAGGGTGGTGTGTTCTAAACTCCTTTAATATTATTTAGTAAATTTAAGCATAACTTCTGTCTGTTCTCTAATCTCTATGCCAACACTGTCTGTTTTCATCTACATCAAAGTAGTGTGAAGACTTGCCAGTTAAGGAAATAAATATAAAAAATGTTGAAATGTGCTATATAAAATAAAGATGCTAGTGAATGATTTTAATCCATCCGGATAAAAATTTGTCTTCTCATTGTTTAAGGTAATCAGTTTTCAATAATCTCCTATTCGGTTGTTTTAATGGAGACTCATTAAAGGGTAGAGGTTACACATTTTATTCAGGTTATTGAATTTTTCTGTTTTTCTTTCTTACTAGCACATGAAAAACAGTTGCCATATTACCATTAAGAACTGAATGGCTTTCATTGGTGATAAAACAAAAAGGAAGAAATGATAGTTGCCTATTCATTAGCATTGTCCAAGAGACTAAGAAAACCTTGTAAGTTCATGGGTGCATTGTTGCTGGTGATTAGAAGGCAATTCTAATATGCATAGAGAAATAAATCCAGTACTCAACAGTCAGTCCTCAGGAACAGACTGCTTGCGTTCATAATTAGATTTGGGCAATATTTGTAAAAATGTAAACATGTTAAGTAATTAGAGCTTTTCTAAGACCTACAGTGGTTCTACATATAGGCATAACACATTCACGTTTCTCCCTCTGATCTAATTAGCATCATGAAAATAAATTAGAAAAATAATGGAACAAAGAGGAATTTGAAATCAGCTATTCATTGAATACACTTGGTCATTTATAGGTGAGGTTATATTAACACAAATTATTTTACTGTAACAAAGGAACAAAGAAACAGAGCTAGCTAAGGTGATACAGTTTAAGTCAAAGGTAACTAAAAAAATCCAAGATAAGGACTACTTTCAGAAGAAAACAAAATTTATTAGGTCATGTACTAAATTGAATGGAGGAATTTAATGACATTTTTATTTCATTGTGAAAATCAAAATAAATGTTATTGAAATTATAAATAATATATTGCTTTGGCTATTAAAAACATTAAAAGGCAAATGTTGTGTTCTTTAATGTTTTATATAACTTTAACTATATTTATTTGTGTCCAAATATATCTACTTTAGAAAGCAATTTTTTTTTAATCAGGCATATTCATATTTAGGCAAACTATTTTGATGTCACTGCAATTAAAAACAAAGCAACATGGAGGTATTCATGACATTTTGCTCCTCCATATATATATTCATTAATTCAGTAAAGATTTCTCAAATGCTAAAATTCTAACTTTACTATTAAATTAATATTTAATCAATAATGCTTATAAGTCTGAAACATACATTTTGATCAAGGAAAGTAAAATATATCTGAAGAACATCTTTACTGGGGATCCATATGAATAACACATATCAATCAGAAAACCTAATGCACTATTCTAATTTTGTTTAACACATATACACACAAGTGCACACACACACACACATGCACGCACACCTACCCCAAAAGTGAGAATTTCCCTTTTATTTTACATTTAAAAGAATGTAATTTTTAAGGACTCTTTAAAATATCGATGTAGTACAGAACTCTGTATTTTCAAGTCTGTCTTCATATTCAGTAATCAGCCCACTTGCTTTTCAATTAGTTGAAGTTACACGGTTTCATTTAATATTTGAATTATTCAGTTTAATTAAAGTAACAAATTCAGACTTAAATGTGCTCAAAGGGGTAGAAAAATTAATTGCAATTTAGAATGTAGCATTCTAAAAAATATGTCCTCCAGCAGCATGGAACTTAAAAATATTTGTGTTAAAATTTGAAAAGTTACTCATTTGAATCTGAAGCAGTATGCCAAGTTTAGAAATATTAAATAAACACTATTGTTAATACATTACTTTATAATTTTGATATCTTTTATTTGTTTGCAAAGTGAAGGACGTAAGGAGAATATGGGCACAACTAAAAAATAATATAAACATTATAGCACTACAAACTATATTTTAAATGAATAATGAAATGTTTTTATTTAGAAATGTATTTACAGATCAGTAGTCTAATACATGAAAGTGTTCAGCATTTAAAATCACAACAATAGTGCAAGCATGCATTTTAGAATACTTATAAAATATTTACTATGTGAATCATTGTGCTAGAAATATTACAAGCATTGCCTCTTTTTCATGTTTCAATAATTTAATGAAATGTTTTTTTGTTTTTGTTTTGTTTTGTTTTGTTTTTTAAGAATGGGATGTTGACATAATAAAACACTTTGGATAAAAAGTTTTACATTGTTTGTCATTTATTATTTCACATGAACAACAACTTTAAGTAGATTGCATAGGAAAACCATCATACAAATTTTGGAGATCAGGAAGCTAAGAACTAGAAAATGGTGATGACTTCCTTATGTGCACACATCAAGCCATCTAGAATTAAAAATGTAGCATTATAATTCACATCTCCCAATTTTAAAAATTTGATACTGACTGGATTTCATGGATTATGATTATTTTCTCAACAAGCTGTGTATGCCATTTTTACTTGTGAAATATTAGAATTTTATTTAAACAAAGTTCCTTTTACACTATTCTGGCGTTGTATATATAGTTTTGTTTATCATTTAAAGTGTTATTCCTATTCAACACTATTTGCAGGAAATAGCTATCAAGTTTTCTTACTCTACTAACTAGATAATTACTATTTAACTTGTCTTCTTTTCATTAAACACCTATTCATTTTCTTGATGTAAATAGCATCATGGAAATTAAAGATGTAAATTTCTTCAAGAATTAGTTTATTAGTGCAATGACTTAATACTAAATAAAACAACATAGAATGTCTTGTTAAATTCTTACAGTTCATGTTTTTCTAATTCTTAAAATTTAATATAAGATGTATAATTTGTCAAATTTGCTTTTCTTTTGATTAACATATTATTTGATTTCTTTACATATTAGTGAAGGTATGATTAAATAATGTCAAATCTCATCTGAGAAGTAACATACTTATAAACTGAGCATTGACTATAGACCAAAACATAGTTCAACTATTGATTTCCTCAATTTTTAATTTGGTGAGATTTTTAACACATTGGTTTGTCTATCAATGATACATTTTTTTTTTCTGCGCCAAAACATTTTTGACCAGACAATTTCTCCTCGTCTATTTTAATGGATACATGTTTGAGTGTACTTTGATTCAGAATAATGGCTTATGTAATGGTAATACAAGCTTTTGTAAAACTAGAAGCCTATTATAATCAACCAATTTCTGCATGTTAAATAACTTCTAATTTACAACCTTTGTGCTACGCATAATGAAAGATAATACATACAGACTTACAGTTCATGTTTAGTTTCCAAAACTGGTATTACAGTTCGTCGTTAATCCTTTCTTCTGAATTTTCCATGTGAATGTGTGCATGAATATACATATACAATACACACATGCATATATGCACATACATACATAATACACAAAGACAGTATACACACACAGACATACATAAATTCATACATACATAACACACACATAATGCTTTGTTGTATTTTTTTCTTCTAGATCCATCCTCTAGTCACCACTAGTGAGATTTATACTTTACAAAGCCTTTGACCCTGCAGTCGTTCAGACCAAATCATCCAGAGCAGGCTTCCATATTTGTTAAGACAGCAAAAGGATAGATATGAACATGCTTTTAAACTAACCAATATATTTTTCAGACAATTTCCATCTTCTTCAATATTTCCAGCTTGCTTAGGAGTACAACTAGATTGAATGATACAGAAAGCTTTTTATATTCAAACAATAATGATGTTAAACTGTTGCAATATTCCCCTCATTATAAAAGACTACGATAAAATGTTAGTTATAAATAGTTGTATGTAGTACAAATAATCACACAATGAACAATAAAATCCTTATGTACACACATACTGTAAGAACATCTGTGATATTTAGTTATACACTAGAGATGTGAATAAGGTAAGAAATATCCTATATGGGACTCATGTGAAACTAGTGTACAAGCAAGTAAGAATAACAGAAATAGATAAAATTGAGTTTCAGATATTTATTTTTGAATAAACATCGTTTAGCATCCGAACAATATTTATTGTTTACTGAAATATATATATTTCCATATATAAAGTATAAAATACTTTGTAAAGTTATTGAAATATAGTATATAATCAAAAATGTAAACTTTCGCTCAATACAGTTATTGAGGGCAAATTCTGCATTGATACACAGGTAATATGTGGGGAAAGAAAAATATTTGTAACTGCTTTAAGATTTTTCTGTGGTTTATATAAACCAATGTGTCTACCACATTTTTAATAATAAACATCAAATTTAAACATTATAGTTTGTATTTTACTTTTCTTTCAAAAAACATTTGGCATTCTTATTAGGATAAATGAAGCAACGGTTTGACTGAAGAAAGGCTTTTTGTGTTTTTTAAATAAAATGACTTAAAGTAATATATACATGCATATCTACATGGCTTCATTACACCAGAGAATATATTTAAGCAGAGAAGAAAAGAAGAGGGAATATTTTTCTCCTTTCAATGATAGTTAAAACAGTTTAAACATTCCCAACGTCTGACATCTGTTATACCAATTCCTTCCTGTGCTAGCATTTCTTTTATACTAGCATTTCTCTCTATTTTTACGCATAAAGTAAGAACTATTTACCAGCATTTATAAAATGTTGTATCAGAAAGCCTATCTTCCTCCAAATTTTCAACAGAGGGCAATAATAATAACATATCAACTTTGAATTTTACCACTGAATATATCCATCGTAAACCTGGAAACTGACAAGATCATAAAATGGGTGCCTATTATCAAAGAGAGAAAATCGTTAGGAAAAAAAATTGAAACGCAAGGTTTTTAAGAAATTGTAGCATTAAGAGTAAAGACAAGATAATCCAGATTTAAATAAAAAATTGTGGTGTCAGCACTTGAGCTTCAGTGTAAAGAATTATTTGCATCCTTTTTACTTTCCTTATATGCCTGTTTTTTTTTTTTAATTGATTCCAATTTTTCTTCCAAAAGTAAATAACAAAGCCTAACTACTGGATGCGCTTAGCAGAGTTAATGGTATGTTGAGTCATAACAAAAAGCACACCCCTTAGTGTTTCTATGAAAATAGTATTATGTTCAGACCTTGGAATATCTGCCTCTCATTGTACTGGCGACAATAACGGTAGGCATATGTTGACAGACGGTGTGTGGTAGAGTACGGTAGGGTTTAAAGTAGTGTTTTCATGCCATTCTTGATTTTGAAGCAAAATTGAAGTCAAGAGAGAATCTAAATGTTGGTAGACAGGGCCTTAGCAAATATTTATTAAATAAATCAATTTTTGATAAAAAGGATTGTCAATTATCCATAGAGCTACAAGAGGAGTGTCACGCATTGGTTACAAGAATGACCCATGGAAAAGATCCTGTGAGTTTAAGAGCAAATGAGTGACAGATCCAAGATCTTTCACTTACCGAGAGCTTTGGTCTGCAGTAAGTTAATTTTAGCACCTTGAGCCTAAGTTTTCTTTTTTTTTTAATTATTATAATTTTTTATTTTAACTTATAAGTATACAATGTAGTTGATTTTCATGTCCCTTTACCAATTCCTCCTTTTCCTCCCTCTCCCTACTCTTCTCCCAACATCATATCTGTTCACTTGTCTTAACAAGTTCAAGGAATTGTGATTGTTGTGTCTTCTTCCCCCATTTGTTTGTTTGCATATTTATTTACTTTTATTAGCTCCCACAAATAAGTGAGAACATGTATTATTTCTTTTTGTGTGCCTGGCTTATTTCACTTCATATAATTTTCTCTAAGTCCATCCTGAAAGAAAGTGAGCCGAGATGCTGGGTACCATTCAAGCTTTTTTAAAGGAAGAAAATCTGCTGGGCTGTGCTCAAAGTGGCAGGCAGCTCGGGCCACCCTGAAAATGAGGACAGCACCAAGTGTGGGGGTGGTAGAGCTTATATTGGTATGTTGGTGCCAAGACCTGTATGATGTAACTCCCGGGTGGGGGTTGAGTTAGGTCATGGGGATGGAGAGTTCTGTGCATGCAGAAATGCCGAAAGTTTCATTTTCTCAAACCATAAGGCTTCTTGTAAGAGAGAACAGGGGAGGGGAGGGGAGGAGGTGGACCGCACCATTTTGTACTTGGGCTTGTCTAAGATGGTGCTGGTTATGTTGCAGATCTATTACATCCATGTTGCCTAAGTTTTCTAATGTGTTCAAATGAAAACGAACAAATAGCAGCAACAAAAACTTTAAGGTGTACAGTTGCTATGAGAATTAAATGAAATAACACTGTGAGGAAAGTGGAGTTGGTTTGGTCAGGCCCTCTGGCCTCATATCAGGCTGGGTATGATTCAGCACATCCGTTGTAAATAAATGACATAAGAGTAGTGTTAGTGCACATGCATACCTGTGTACAGCTTGGATTGTTGCCGCTGTTGCATACTCTTCAGTATGGAAGGCAGCAGCTGTGAACCTGGTAAGCAGAGCTCAGGTCTAAAAATAAAGCATGTCCACTTTGCCGCTGGCTGCTTGGTTTTTCTTTTGCTCACCTGGCTCAGGACCTGCACCTGATGGGGCAGAAGGGTCTGTGATCAGGCCTGACAAACACATACAAAATAGCACTTATAAAATATCTACTTAAATGATTATCTACTGAATATTTACTAAGTAGTTTTAAAAATATCTACTTAAATGATTATCTACTGAATATTTACTAAGTAGTTTTATATATATATATGTAGTTTTTATTCTACTGAATATTTACTAAGTAGTTATATATATATATATAAAATAAAATATTCAGTTTTGAGGAGAAAATAATTGAAATATTGTTATATGGCTGCATATTCAATGAACATACAGGTGTAACTGTTTTTCTATTAATTTATTATATCTGATCATATATTCCAAAATAACTCATGAGATACAAGAATAAAAATACATGACATAAGAAAATGAAGGTTAAGGAAGACTGAATTTAAAGCAGACTTACCCTGCAGCCTCTTATACTTCCTCACTGGCCTTGGAGAAACAGGCTGCTGTGCTATGATTGCTTACAGTGGAGAACGTGTGCTGGGGTAGGTGGCTGTCCCAAGGAAATGACCTCCTCTGACCAACAGCTAGTAAAGGAACTGGATGAGTGTGGAAGTGGATTCTCCTCCTTCCAAGCCAATAGATGTGAGTGCAGCCTGGCTGACAAGTTTACTACATACAGTCTGACATGATGCTGAAGCAAAGAACTAAGCTAAGCCATACACAACTCTTGACCCAGAGAAACTGTGACATAATAAATATGTGTTTTTTTAAGCCACTAAGTTCATGGTAATTTGTTATGTAGCAATGGGAAACTAATATACTTTCTTCCATTCCCCACTGATTTAATCACATTCTTACTTCTATTCTCTGTCTCCTAACAGCAAGCATTTCTGCATCTTTTCTTTGCATATTTGCTTTCTTAGCTATAGCCTTCTCTTACATAATTCTGTGGTTAAGATTTCTCTGCTCTTTTTTTCCCCAATACCAATATGATAGGTCCAGGACACTGTTGTTTTTAACCTTTTTCATACTAATTCAACTAGATGAGACATAACTATGGCATTAATAATTATAAACAAACTGATAAGGATTAGAGAATACTATTTAGAAAAGACCTCAAAATAAAAATTCTGGAAAAATTAAAGCTTTGTTGAGTATTTTAAAATTATCTAATAATCACTGTGAAGGTAAAATTACGTCATATTAATATTACTTTAATGTTTGTAGACTATGCCAACATCCTTTTTATTTAATTTGACTTTCACAAAACACCTTCAAGTTGATTTTCAGTGTCACTTCCTAAATGAAGAAACTCAGATACACAAAGATTAAGTAACATACACAAATTAAACAGCTAATGAAATTCTGGAGCTAAAACTGTAATCCAGACCTCTAGATGGCTATGGGTATGCTTTCTTTACTAAGCTAGTAATTTTCAATCTCTGCTCACTAAATCTTCTGAATGCTAACCCTCTTCTTTCCTATATCCATACCATCATCACAAATACAAAATCTTCTGACAAATTATTTTATCAGTTTTACATATTTTGATTTCAAAAGAAAATTATTAAAAAAAATGTTTTCAGCTGTTAAACATTTTTGAAGCCATTGTTTAATGTCAATTTCACTTGTTGATGACATAGTACACTTCTGACAAATTATTTTATCAGTTTTACATATTTTGATTTCAAAAGAAAATTATTAAAAAAATGTTTTCAGCTGTTAAACATTTTTGAAGCCATTGTTTAATGTCAATTTCACTTGATGATGACATACTACAAGTTATAATTCTTAAGGGGCAGTGCTGGGTAGGAGCTGAATAAATTTACAGCCAAAGAACAAATAAAACATGAAAAGAGCATGCTTTCTCTCTTTGTCCAACTGTTACATGAATGTTTTGATTTTAAGCTGGTCTAGCCTTAAAGTTCCCAACCAGAAGCCAGCCAGTACACGGAATGCTAGAGTTAATCATGACCAGAAGTATTAATGGCTCTAGTCACATTTTTTCACATGAAAAACTTGAAGCCTAAAGAAGGGATGATAAATTTTAGCCATATGTAGTTGAAGAAATGACCAGAAACAAAATTTTGATATTCTAGCTTCAGTATTCTTTACAGTATTGATTCATTACCTAATCACATTTTTTGATGCAAGATACCCTTGATAGACTTGCTCAGTATAGACAAATTGATTATAGCACTAAGAAATGATTTTTTCAACATCGAGTGAAAATAAATCTTGGCTGAAAAAAATAAAACACTAATTCAGACCACAGTTAAAGGCAAGTTTAACTCCATCATCAGGAGACTAGATCTTAAGTGTAAATGAAAAAATTGATGCTATACATGGTGTCTCAGGCAGCCCAAATTCAGGAAAAGAAACAGAAATCAGTCTTGGTGTTTCGAGCTGGAAATTATTTAATACAGATAATGCAGTTTCTGCTGTATCATAATAGGGTAGGAGGAGTGGAAATCTGGGAACCAATGTTTGACAATTAGTTTCAAAGTAAAACTACTATACCTGAATTCCAAAGGTCAGAAAACACCTTACCTTACTGCTACCACCACTTTCTCACCACAGCTGCCTGATAGTCATGAATGTGCAGACCAGATGCTGGAATGTCTAACAGCCACAAACAGCCACATCCTGCAAACTATTCTCGTCAGCCATAGAAAAAATGGGCCTTAATGAAGTGGGAATCAAAGATTCTGACAACTGAGAATAAACTGAGACATCAAAGATTGAGTGATCTGTGTTTAATGAAAAATGCTAACAAATGAAACCAATGAACACACTTCTTATGTTCATTATTATACATATGTGCAGATTTTTTATTTATGAAGTGACACAAAATAATTCCGGAAAATCCTGTAGTCCGTATTGAACAATGTGCAAATACCTAATCTTCCTCAAGACTCAAGGAAGTATGGACAGCACCAGTTTAAGGGGCTCACCTAATTCAACTGGAGGAGTTTGACCTGATATCTACCATTCTCAACACCACCCATGCAAATAAAATTCCATCTAGTGACCCAGCAGGGTACACAAACCATGGGCAGGATCAGCCTGATTTGAACGTAATAGTTGAATGTTACAAGTCATTGCTAGCTAGTACAGCAAACTTTCCGCACTTTTTTTTCAATAAGCTGAAAGTAATGCCAATATGCAATTTAAGTGAATGAATCACCATTCTGTTCCCCACTTCTCAAGATATGGTAAAGTTTTATCTTTTTGTGACATCTCCTCAGTACCTCACTTTCAATTTTCCAGTAAACACTGTTTCCTTTTAAGGAGTTTCACAGTGTGAGGAAGATTTTTTACCTGAAAATCATTTCATTAATAAAGTTTCTCCTATACTTGAAGATAACATTACATACATTAAATCAATAGCATGTTTCTGAAAATCAGGTGTTAAAATGATCACATATTTGGTTAAAATGAATTTGAAATGTTCAAATTCTGTTAGGTCTAATTTTAGAAAAGTGTTTTTATTCATAAATTTGTTTACAGTGAATCAGCAGAATATTTCATTAAATTTATATTTCACTTCTTGAAGGATTACTTTCTCTTTTGCCTCTCTTATTTTAAATCATTTTTAAAGGTGACTATTACCATGGTCACAGTGATATTCTACAATATCAGCGAAGACATTTTTTAAGGTAAAAATGTGTCCAGTAGTATCTGCAAAGTCATTATACATAGACAGTTTTACCAGTAACTTGTTCATACTCCCTAGGTTTTCCTCTGATAATAAAAAACAAGTTGTGATTTCATTGAAATATGGAGGTTCCAATATTCTCTTACCTGATAAACATGACATTCTATAAATTTGATTGTGGAAAGTGGGAAAAGGTCTGTACTTTAATTCATTATCTTTTTTCCCATAGCTACTCTACTGAGAAAAAACCTTCCGTTTTCATATGCATTCTATATATTTTCTATCA
>NW_007737468.1:1320-12590 GCF_000696425.1 Galeopterus variegatus | reverse complement strand
ATATTTCACTTCTTGAAGGATTACTTTCTCTTTTGCCTCTCTTATTTTAAATCATTTTTAAAGGTGACTATTACCATGGTCACAGTGATATTCTACAATATCAGCGAAAACATTTTTTAAGGTAAAAATGTGTCCAGTAGTATCTGCAAAGTCATTATACATAGACAGTTTTACCAGTAACTTGTTCATACTCCCTAGGTTTTCCTCTGATAATAAAAAACAAGTTGTGATTTCATTGAAATATGGAGGTTCCAATATTCTCTTACCTGATAAACATGACATTCTATAAATTTGATTGTGGAAAGTGGGAAAAGGTCTGTACTTTAATTCATTATCTTTTTTCCCGTAGCTACTCTACTGAGATAAAACCTTAAGTTTTCATATGCATTCTATATATTTTCTATCAGTCAAAATCAATTTAAAGCTATATCTCCTATTTTCTTTGTATATGCTTAACAAAAATTCAGTAGCAGTTTACGACTAAGATGGCCTTGAACATTTTTAAGCACTTAATTATTAAACACACACACACCCCTATACATACCACATCTTTATGAATTAATTATTTTTCAAAAAAATCTTAGAAAATGAATTATTCAAGTATATCAGGTAAATCAAACAAAAGTTAATCATCTATGCATCAGAGCAAACACATTATTACTATTAGGTGTGATTTTCCAGGAAAAATGCTCCAGAATTTAAAATAAGCAATATTTTTGAAAAATAATTTTTTAAAAAATTTCAACTCAGACTAAAGTTATTGAACATATTTCTCTAAAAATTGAAATGCACTTATATTACAGAATCTCATCATTCAGGCACAAGAAAGAATAAAACTATGAAGAATAAATATTTGGTAAAGGGAAGTGGTGTGGGTGGTGGAATAGGCCAAATATTTTATAGGCTTGAGGGGAGATGAAAAAAATCTTCTCATCAGAGATAATTTGTGTTCAAACATCCATGCTGAGCAAGCCATGTGCTCACATTTTCCCAGCTGAGAATCCAGGAACTAGCCTATGTGCTGGAGTGAAATAAGGGTAATTCACTTCATGGGCTGCAAATTGAGAGCTGTTTTAGATAGGAAACACTCTGAAATGGAGACTTGGATGTGGGAAATTAATGGGGGGACTGCTTTCTGAGAATAAAAAATGTAAGGGAGTGAGAAAATCAGGATTAAGCAGAAGGAAATATTTAACTTTATACAATAACAACTGAGGCCTCAGAAAATCCTACAGGGAGCTGTCAGAGTTGGTCCCATTGGTATAAGAGAGTCAGAGCTGGGTCTTTGAATTTCCATTTCAACCACACTTTGCATACTGATGAGGAGTGTAGGGTTGGGTGAAGAAGCTGTTTTCATTCAAGTGCAATTCAAAATTCTATGCGTGTCTGATGTTTTGCATGTTCTGTGAGTGAGGCACTAACTCCCCTTTGTTCTGCACTATTTTTCTGAGGATGTTTCTATAGTGAACCTTTGGAAGACAGAGACTGTATCTCCCTCTGGAGCAAAAAGCAGACGTCATTACTGTCCAGTAAAATAAAGATAATACCTCCAGCTAGAGCCAAGGGCAGGCTGTTAATGCCTATTATAAAAAAAAAAAAAGGGGATCAAATCTCCTTAGTTAAGTGTCCTCTTATGTGATGCAACCCAATACACCTACATGTATCATCTGTACCTTTGTATATTACACTTTGGAAATTGGTGTTATTTTGATTACTCCTATTGCAATGAGTAATAATGTGTCCTTCGTATCTGAACCAGTAGTCTTGTTTCTACTATCAGCATCTGTGAAACTATGTCTCGCTAACTTGGTAGCTTGCAAATAGAGAAAAATCTCCGATCTTTCGAAGTTCTCTACAACCATCAGCAGAAAGCTCACTTTTAGCAGCTGGGTGCAAGAATGCCTTAATCCTGAAAGGAGAACCTGCACAGTACATTTTGGCATTCTTCCAAAGAACCATGGGAAATTTGATTTGAAATTCAGCCTGATGGTATGAGAATAGCACCAATATAGAGACAGAAATTATAGAGATACAGTAATATACCCCTATCTATGGTTTCACTCTGTGTTTTCAGTTACCTGTGGTCAACTGTTGTCCAAAAATATTATGTGCAAAATTCTAGAAACAAACAATTCCTAAGTTTTAAATTGCATGCTGTTCTGAGAAGCATGATGAAAGCTTGCACTCTCCTGTTTCATCCTGCGTAAGACATGAATAATCTCTTTGTCTAGAATAGAGAACATCTTCTGAAATCCTGACCTATACTTTTTTCACCATAAAATTATAGTAAATTAAGTCATTTAAAATAGTTATATTGATAAAATGGGATGCCAAGAAAGGATTAGCTATAAAGGAGTATATCAGCACTTTTATGAAACTATTTTGTAATCTCACTGTTTTCCTATCTGTAATAAATAATTTGAATTCATTGTTTTNACTTTTTTCACCATAAAATTATAGTAAATTAAGTCATTTAAAATAGTTATATTGATAAAAAGGGATGCCAAAAAAGGATTAGCTATAAAGGAGTATATCAGCACTTTTATGAAACTATTTTGTAATCTCACTGTTTTCCTATCTGTAATAAATAATTTGAATTCATTGTTTTTTTCAATGAATCTTTAAAGAAATTGAGATATTAATATTGGTACAGATAAGGGGAAAGAGTATTTGCATTAATATTTTCTAAATAGTACAAGAAAATAGAGTATTTTAATTGATCCTGAATTTAAATTAAAGAATGGGGAAAGAATAGGTAGATTTCTGAGAAATAGAAACTTGAATTTGAGGAAAGCTATTCATTTCTGTAATGAAAATAAGTTCATAATCACCCAATCAAAATTATAAGGAAAATATTGTTATTTCTAAGTCAACGTTACTGGGCCACAAGGTGCCCAGACATTTTGTCAAATATTATTCTTGGTATGTCTGTAAGGGTGTTTCCAGATTAGATTAACATTTGAATCAGTAGAATGAGTAAAGGAGATTGCTCTCATAACATGCATGGGTGGGCCTCATGCAATTGACTAAATACCTGAACAGCACAAAAAAGCTGAAAAAGGGAATTCCGCCTGCCTGGTTGCTTCAGCTGAGACATTTGTCCTCTTCTGCCCTCAGACTGGAAGTTAAAACCAACTGCTCTCCTTGTTTCCAGGTCTTCGGACTCAGACTGGAACTACACCATCAACTCTCTGGAATCTCTAGTTTGGTGACTGCAGATGCAGATCTTAGGACTTCTTAGCATCCAAAATAATGTGAACTGGTTTATCATAGCAAATTATTTATATTATAATTTATATATATGTAATTAATTATATAAAACTTATTATAATTTATATAATAAATTATACATATACACATACACATATATATACACATACATCAAATATGTGTGTATATATACATATGTAGTATTGTATCTTATAATATATATTAAAATTTATCCTATTAGTTTTATTTCTCTGGAGAACCCTAACTAATGCAATCCTCATATTTTGATTACAGACATTTTTACTGCAGAGAAATGTTATAATTATCTCTGAAACTATTTTGTAATCTCACTGTTTTCCTATCTGTAATAAATAATTTGAATTCATTGTTTTCTTCAATGAATCTTTAAAGAAATTGAGATATTAATATTGGTACAGATAAGGGGAAAGAATATTTGCATTAATATTTTCTAAATAGTACAAGAAAATAGAGTATTTTAATTGATCCTGAATTTAAATTAAAGAATGGGGAAAGAATAGGTAGATTTCTGAGAAATAGAAACTTGAATTTGAGGAAAGCTATTCATTTCTGTAATGAAAATAAGTTCATAATCACCCAATCAAAATTATAAGGAAAATATTGTTATTTCTAAGTCAACGTTACTGGGCCACAAGGTACCCAGATATTTTGTCAAATATTATTCTTGGTATGTCTGTAAGGGTGGTTCCAGATTAGATTAACATTTGAATCAGTAGAATGAGTAAAGGAGATTGCTCTCTTAACATACATGGGTGGGCCTCATGCAATTGACTAAATACCTGAACAGCACAAAAAAGCTGAAAAAGGGAATTCCGCCTGCCTGGTTGCTTCAGCTGAGACATTTGTCCTCTTCTGCCCTCAGACTGGAAGTTAAAACCAACTGCTCTCCTTGTTTCCAGGTCTTCGGACTCAGACTGGAACTACACCATCAACTCTCTGGAATCTCTAGTTTGCTGACTGCAGATGCAAATATGTGTGTATATATACATATGTAATATTGTATCTTATAATATATATTAAAATTTATCCTATTAGTTTTATTTCTCTGGAGAACCCTAACTAATGCAATCCTCATATTTTGAATACAGACATTTTTACTGCAGAGAAATGTTATAATTATCTCTAAAATCTTAACTATTGGACACAATCACAATTTAGGTTTGCATAACTTTCAGTAACATATTTTATGACCTTAGGAACTAATATAATTAGTATAACTAATGAGAGAAGATGACACCACTTTCATTACACATTTTGCTAGGTAGTTCATTGTTATATAAATATACACTTACCTCGTAAGTTAACCATTCCTCCTTATGCTCTCCCCTTAGTTAGAAATTAGTCAATTAATAAAATATCTCAGCATGTGAAAAGTTTAAAGTTCCCTAAAAATGACAGACTTATAAAAAAAAAAAAAACAAATTGACACACATGTTGGGGTCAAAGTTGTGGCATGCACACTTACCTCGTAAGTTAACCATTCCTCCTTATGCTCTCCCCTTAGTTAGAAATTAGTCAACTAATAAAATATCTCAGCATGTGAAAAGTTTAAAGTTCCCTAAAAATGACAGACTTATAAAAAAAAAAACAAATTGACACACATGTTGGGGTCAAAGTAGTGGCATGTAAAAACAAATTGACACACATGTTGGGGTCAAAGTTGTGGCATGCTGGTAAATGTTTAACAGGCTGCTTGCCAAAGAGGGTGTCAGGGCTGATTTGAAGTTTTTGTCAATTTCCATTGTGTAAAGTTTCCCACCAAGGATGGTTTTATGCTATCATTGTGAAATTATTGAACACACATTTTTGAGCAAGTCTGAGCAGGCTCTGGCATACCACAAGTCAAAGACAGTGCAACTATGCATAGAAGAGTGGGTATTTACAAGGGATGATGACAACGGCTTTTTAAATAGCTAAAGAGAATCAAGTAAAAGAGATTGTTAATTTGGAATGATTTAAAATTGTTTGCATAAGATAACCTTCAATTTACCTGAGTAACTTTTTTATGGATCTGTTCTTCCAACTTGAAATACATTTTCAGTATTATTAGTATATTAATCTGTTTAAACATTGGTTCTTTGCAACACTATCCATTAAAAACATTTTCATATTCCTTATTTGCCCTACTGAGTCCCCAGTTTCTAACTAAATATAATTTTCTGGATAAGTATAATATTGTCTCCTCAAAAAGAGATAGCAAAATATATTTTTCATTTCTATGACTATGTCTTGCAACTTTTGATGCTGAAAAATAAAGGAGACTTTAAGAGAGAAATTATAGGAAAAAATATCTTATTTAATCTCATAAAGATGACTCTAAGCTATATGAGAACTTGAAAGTTTTTAAATTATTTACACAATTATATTCACATAAAATTTTACACCAATTATTTGGTCATGAAATGTATTTACTTCATTTGTAGTCAACATATAATGAATGCTACTATAAATCAATTGATGTAGTGTCAAAGAAAAAAGTGTTTTTATTAATACTTACTGCAGATACATGCACATGACATCACCATTTTAATCTATCTTTCAATATTACTTCAGGCTTCCTTGTTATGATTTTCCTGTAAAAAGAAGTATAACCTATTTTCAAGGCTCAACTACAGATGATATATGCAAATGTCATCTTTGCTATATTCTTTTTATGATCTGCAGATGCTAGCAGATTCTTTCACATTGTGCTGAATAAGTTGTAGTACACATAGTGCTCTAATATGATTATTTTTCATCTCTATCAGAACACATACCTAGCCTAAGATGACGCTGGGAAAACCCACGCATCACTGTAGAAATCAACTATAGACTCTTCTTTCACAGGACAATTTTACATGATGTGTCGGCAAATGTTCAGTTCCTATAAGGAATGTACCCCTTCTCCTAACCTTGAATAAAGGGGAATGTTTTAAGAGTAGCACACTTGACAAACACTATTCATTGCAGTGGTAGTTTTATTTTTTAAATGGATAGAGGCCTTAGTTTCAATTAAGAATTTCATGTTTTCCAGGGATGCTGAAGAAATTAACAACAGCTCAGAGGCAAATGCATTCAATCCAAAAAGCAGAATTGATAATAAATAACTCAGGATTAAACAGCAATCCTAATTTCAAATTCCAAAGCCATATACTCTGGAGAAGAGTGATGTTTCATGTAAATTTAGCTTTGAGATTTTTTTGTTACAGATATTTTGCATCTTACTCTAGAACACTCTGCACAGGTAATATTAGTAACTCCATAAATCTCTTTTCACTTACATTGAAAGTTTGAATTTAAACCATGTTCTCTGAGGTAAAGGGTCAGAGGTTTATCCACTAAGCCAGCAAACCCCTCATTTCAAGTATTTTTGAGTCCAGGTATTTCTTTGTGACAGAGGACACTCATGAGGAATTATGTGCTGTGCCTGAGGGTGAAGAAGTACAAGAAAGACAGCCTTATTAAGAGTACCTGTGCTGCAGCCCGACAGATTTTGACCTTCACAATGACACAAAGGCAAACATGAATGCAAAAGAGCTTCAGTGCTGTTAAACATTGTAACAAGACGATCTTTAGGACCTTTTAAAAAAAAGGAAAATTGTTTATCAGTATGTGGAGAGTAAAAACAAGTCTAGTATTGGTCTGAGAGAAATAGAAACTCAAAGATATAAAACTTTAAAAACTGTAGGTCAAAGGAGATACTAAGGATATGAAATGCGAGGTGGTTAATAATCCCGTTTGCTATTATCTGGTATCGTTTTTCTCCATAAATGGGCAAATAGTCAATTCCACTGCTTTTCTCATTTTGAAAACAGGAATGATGATTATTTCTCAAATAGAAACCAGCAGACAGGACCCTTTTCAGGTCACTTCTAGAAAGTATATTCTCATCGGAAATAAATATACCAAGGTTTAGTCACCAAAAAGAAATGAACAAATACAGACAGGACTACTAATTTAATAGCATTTTTCATCCTAAATTAATGTGTTAAAATGTTATAAAACAAGCTAAATAAAACCCACCTGGTGCCATGAAGTCTGTGTTAAGAAAATAGCATTTGTGCAGTAGAATTACAACCAGAATAACTCATATGTTTACCTTTAAGTAAAAAATATTGTCACATGTCTTTTAATTTTTACTAATGAATTGCAATAGCCCCCATATCCTCGTTAGCAGAAAAATTGTCTCCTTTTCCCTGTCTTCTCACTACTTTGCCCAAAGCATCTTGTCTTGTGTCTTGTGTACAGTCTTATCTAAAGTGTTTTAATTTTCCTTTCATATGCCAGAGAGGAAATAGCAGTGAAAAGCCCACTTTAACCATTGATTCTCAAGCTGCCAGAATCCTCATTAGCAGCATCCAATTACAATTACTCATGGTAATACCTCAAAGATCTTTTTTCATCTCAAAATTGAAAAAAATATGATAAATCAAAACCACTGATAAGTTAGAAGAATATAAACTTTAACTAGATTTATTTCAAATACACAAATTTTTAAAAATCCATACATGATCATATTATGAAATTTCTCAAGAACACAAATGTTTCTTAATTTTTAATTTTTTTATTTCAAATAATTACAATAAGACAACTTAGAATAATATTAAATTATGCTGTAATATAATTCATTAAGGAAAATTTTAATTACTGAGAATCATACTTGTAAGCAGGGGGAACTCATTTTGTATTATCACTATATGTCAAAATGCATGATCAGTTTTACTAACTTAACACATATCATTTATTCTATTGTAAATACAGTAGCTATCTGTAAATTTAAAAGGTAATAAAAATATTCAGAACCTACCACCCCAAAATATACTACTTTGATTATTGATCATTTTGAACTGAAAGCAATCTTTCAGTGTTATTATTGAAGTTGCTACTCAATTCTTTGGAAATAACTTGCAGGAAAGCCGGAGGAAAATTGAGTTAAAATCAACAGTCCTCACCTTGCAAATTGAGTCTTTACAAGAAGAAAAGTATGACTCTGGGAGTAACTTGAAGTCTGCCCATCTTTCTTCCCAACAACAAATCCTTTCCTATTTGTCTCCAGATGTTTGCAGATACTGGTAAGAGCCAGAGCATTGGAAAAACAATTGTCTTGGCACTTAGAAGAAAAGAAAGATAAAATAATAATCTCTCTAGACACGAGAACCTTCAGAAAGTCTTTTCTTTTTTTCCTGTTTTATGGAGATAATTTACGATCAATTCATTTGTTCAGCTTATCCTTCACTGAATGCCCAGCACCCAAAATTAAACTTAAAATAGAGTATCAGGAATTAGACTTTTTAATTGACACTGTTGCTACTTTCTCCACCATCAGTTCAGAGGATCTCTCTATATCTGTCACCTCTAGTTCTACTCAAGCTATGGAATTCTCTGGGGAAACATGTCATTGCCCATATTCCAGACCACCCCAACATCCTCAGGACCTCTTGACACCCAGAATGTTTTTCTAGCTTCTGACTCCTCACTAGCAAATATTTTAGGTAAAGATTTGTTACACATATTTAATGCCACTATGCAATATAATGAGAAAGGCATTTTATTTCTTTGCCCTCAGAGCAAATCTCCAACTTCCTACTTTCCCTAATACAGACCCATCTTCTTTTAAAATCCTCTGAAAAAGATACAACCTTAAAAGATGCCCCAGTTAGTCTCTGGGCCTCACATGCAAATGAGGTTGGATTGCTACTGAGTGCAGAGCCCAGGTACGTTGTTAGGAAAAGGAATAAAACTTTTCTATTAGTAGCCCAATACCCCTTTTCACAAGAGTCACAAAGAGGAAGTGAACCTATAATACGCCGTCTTACTTCCTCATCTTGCAATACCCCAATGTTTCCAGTAATAAAAAAAAAATACGGGAAGTTTGATTCAAAAGGGAACCAAATCTATTGATCTGTCCAAGATCTAAGAGTCATAAACTCTTCTGATATTCCTTGGCACCTTGTAGTCCCTAATCCAGCGCCTATTCTTACCTAAATTCCTGATGATGCAGCCTGGTTTATAGTAACTGATCTCTGCTCAGCTTTCTTCTCAGTTCCATTGCAGCTGACTAACAATTTCTCTTTGCATTTATGTTTAGAGGAAGACAATTAATATAAACTTGCACACTTCAGGGATGTTGTGAGTCCTCTTCATTTTTTTTCCCCACTTCATAAAGCCCTCATAGACCCTGTAGCCTTTGCTCAAGGCTCTACTCTAGTTCAGTATGTTGATGACCAATTACTTTATAACCAAACTAAGCAGGGTGCTCATTTAGAATCCCTCATTCTTTTAAAGGCATTAGCTGAACAAAGCCGTAAAGCCTTCTGATCTAAATTTCTACGGCTGCAAATGATTATTACCTACTTAGGATGTGACACATCTCAGGGCACTCAAAACCTTGCCTCAATATGCTTTGAGTTAATTTTATCCATCCTTCTCCCCAAAACAACAACAACAAAAAAAGCAGATACATAAATTTCTAGGAACAGCTGGCTATTGCTGTCATTGCCTTTATAATTTTGCTGCCCTTTCTAAATGTCTACACGTCTGCCTCCCTGATACTACCTGAGATTTTCTTTCCCGGCCTTGGAGGTTTTACATTCTTTCAAGTCTTAGATTAGTATTGACCATACCCCCAGTTTACCTAAGTTTGGCAAACCTTTTTAGTTATACTGACATCAAAATAATGAAACTGCTGCATGTATTCTAGGTCAAACTTTTGCCTCTCATATATGTCCCATAGCATACTCTTCATGTCAATTAGACCCTGTGCCATCCTAATTGACAAAGCCAATACTTTTGCAATAAGCTCCCCTATTCATTTCTATGTTCCCTGTACTGTGTCTGCTTTCTTACAAGTTCATAAGACACAGTAACTCTACATAGAAAAAGACCACTGATGAACAGGCCCTATTAATCAATCCCTCCATTATTTAATGTAGGTCTGACACTTTAAATCCAGTTACGCTACTATCCCTTCCTGACTGTGGTTAGCCACACACACATCCACATGATTGCCTTGTATCTGTAGAAATGGTCGCAAAGCCACAAGAGGCTCACTAAGACAACCCCTTCAGACAACCCAGACTTACTTCTATTTTGTAATGGCTCCTGTAAATGAAATTCCAAGGGAAAAATAATAACTGGCTACGCCTTAGTTTCCCACGTGAAACAATTGAGGCACACTTTTTGCCCATTGCGAAATCAGCCTGAGCTGCTGAATTCAAAACTTTTATAGAGCTTCCACTCTGGTAAAGGGAAAAACTGCCACCATTTACGATGACTCCAGGTGTGCTTTTGACGTCTGTCATGCAGTTGGCACAATCTGGAAATTTCATAGATTCTTAATCTCTGCAAGTACTAAAATGCCCAGAGGGGATATAATTTATGACCTATTATATGTGATTCACCTCCCCACTAAACTTGCTATTATTCACTGCCCAGCCCATAATAAAGAGACCAATACTCTCTCTCTAGGGAAAGATAGGTTAGAAAGTCTGCTAAATATGCAGCTGAAAACAGATTCTTCTACACTTTCTCAATCCAATTTATAAACCTGACTTTATCCCTGACTGATATCATTGATTATCAAGCAATGTTCTACAATATGAAAAAGACAAATGTATACAAAAAGCCATCAAACAATTCTCAGATGGATTATACATTGGGCCCGATACACTTCCTGCAGCCTCTTTTTTTTTTTATTATATATATATTTTTTTATTTTGTCAATATACAATGTAGTTAGTTAATGTGTCCCTAACAATTCTCAGATGGATTATACATTGGGCCCGATACACTTCCTGCAGCCTCTTTTTTTTTTATTATATATATATTTTTTTATTTTGTCAATATACAATGTAGTTAGTTAATGTGTCCCTTCACCAAAACCTCCCTCCCTCCTCCCTCTCCCCCTCCCACCCAGGTGTGTCCCCTCCATTTTCTTGTTGTAAGAACTTCAAAAAAAAAAAAAAATTGTGTTTGTTATATCTTCCTCTCCCACCCCCCCCGTTTTTGTTTTTTTTTTTTTTTTTTTTTTTTTTTTTTTTTTT
>NW_007737468.1:0-421 GCF_000696425.1 Galeopterus variegatus | reverse complement strand
GTTTTAGTATGATTTATCATTATTTTCATTAGTTTCAATAATTTTTTTTTATTTCCTGCTTGATTTCTTCTTGGACCCATGTATCATTAAGTAGAATGTCGTTTAATTTCCATGTGTTTGTATTCTTTCCAGAGTTTTGTTTATTATTGATTTCTAGTTTTAATCCATTGTGGTCTGAGAAAATACATGGGATAATTCCAATTTTTTTGAATTTGTTGAGACTTGATTTGTGTCCTAATATGTGATCTATCCTGGAGAATGATCCATGTGTTGATGAGAAGAATGAATATTCTGAGGTCATTGGATGGAATGCTCTGTAGATATCTGCCAAGTCCAATTGGTCTAAAGTATTATTAAGATCTTGTGTTTCTCTGCAGATTCTTTGCCTAGATGATGTGTCCAATAGTGACAGTGGGGTGTT
>NW_007737467.1:20652-52762 GCF_000696425.1 Galeopterus variegatus | reverse complement strand
GGCCATAATAATCATATACATTGTATATTGACAAAATAAAAATTAAAAAAAAAAAATAGATGTTCATATAAAAGTAAAAAAAAAAAAAAAAGTATGACAATGACTCAGCAGAAACATGAAAAATAAAGTGTTTATGTATAATTTTCCTTCATTCAAAACAAAGTTTTTCTCTTGTTAAAATACTATTTTAATAAACAGTCATGAAAATAGAATTGCCTATGTAGACTAACCAAAACATGTATTGATTCTCACATTGTCTGGTCATTTTTATTAGATTACTAAGTATGTAGTTAAAAGAGATAGCTTATTTAGACTTAAAAAATCCTATACAACAGTCCCTTGAAAAACGTTATTCAGAATAATAGTTATTTAACATTATTTTAAATGTAAAAGATCTACTTAGTATACCAGCCAATAATTTTTTTCATTTTCTTTGAAAATCTTTGTTCTGTTCAGGTTTCAGAATACATTTTAGTAATCTAACATGGTAATGAATTACTGCTTTAAGGGAGTTATTTAACATTATTTTAAATGTAAAAGATCTACTTAGTATACCAGCCAATAATTTTTTTTCATTTTCTTTGAAAATCTTTGTTCTGTTCAGGTTTCAGAATACATTTTAGTAATCTAACATGGTAATGAATTACTGCTTTAAGGAATGCTATTTGATATTCTCAGGAGTTATGTAACTACCATGACATATTTTTACTCAGTAATTTTCATCTCAGTAGAGACATATTTAAATAAGTAATGTTATTCAAAACTATTCTTGAAGTCTTTTGACTCGTGTTCACTGTATAGAAAATATTAAGGTTAAAACTGCAAAGTGATTGAAGCTAAATGGGAGTCTACTTTGATTATAAAAGAAAATGATATTCAATTAGACAATTTCATGCCTGTGAGACTTTTCAACAGATAGTAGTAGGTTGTCTATTTTAAGAGCATAAATCAGACTATAAATGGATTCCTAAGAAATATGTGTATGCCACCCTGCCTGAAGATGCATTCCCTTAATTTACAATACTGTCATCCCATGACTGACAACTAGTGAATACATTGCATTGATTTCATGATACTGACAGCCTATACAACCTCAGAACAAATTGGTAAAATCCTAGTTCATGATTCAAAGAGCCTTTCTTTGGTTTTCTTTCTTAATTCATGTGCTCCATCAAGATGCAATATAAGTAGATTGCTTACAGTTGAAGGAAATACTTAAATTCAGATTTTCTACTAACAATAATCAAGACTGTTGAGTGAATTTTTAAGTGTGTCTGTTGATGAAATTCTGTGAGAATGCAGTTCTCAGTTGCAATTGGTATCATATCTACTTAAAAATCACATCAACCAGAAAATTCCATTTAAATAGATGGGGGAATGAATACCTACATAGTATGAACATAAATGTAATAATTGAGCTTGGTTTTGCTAATTATTATATTGCAGATATTTAAATATTAAAGTATGTCTGTTGAAATTATACATAATTTTGTAAAGTTTGTTTTCCTTACAGTTGGCAATATCTGTAGAAATATACATTAGTATCTATAATCCCCAGTGGATCCCAGTTACTTTCTTAGCTAGTGTTGCAAAATCTATATCTCATTAAAATTTTAAACTGCCCGAAATGAAATTGTGCTTATAGATCTTCATATAATTTTTAACTGTGCTTTGTAGACTGCTGTTGATTTTGGTATTTTAATCAGCTATCATGACAAACCATCAGAAGTACTGTGTTAAGGGAAGTTCTCTCAGTTGTTTTTATCATAGTTTCTGTGTGCCACAGGGCAAGTTATAATAAGGTGGCAAATTTTAATAGGTATGTTAACCCTTTTACCTTTCATCTATTTCATATCTTACTTACTATTGTCATAGCATTTTTAGCCTTGAAGCTGAGCCAGGCTAGCCGACAAAATAATCCCCAGTAGCATGACTGACTGTTAATATTTGAGAAAACAATACCTTAAATAAAACATAAAACATTGACTCCCGTCACAGATGGAAATCCAGTGAAAATGAAACAACTTGGGTGACAATTAAATTTTCTGGTTAATCAAGGGTTAAGGAGAAATTCTTAATAATTGATAAGTAGAGAAAACAAAAAAAAATATTGTTTCATAAAAACTTGCAACTCTGGTTTGAAAACCATAAGTGGGCTTATTATTCAAACACTTTTCAATGTTTGGATGTATTAACACATAATATATTTAAAAATAAATTTTTAATTCATACTTGTTTTTAATTAGATTTATTTCATTAAAGAAATTGGTATTAGGAAAGAAATTTTTAAAAAATGTTTAAAACTGCTTTCTATTTTATATCATATTACCCATAGATTTTGGGGGCCAGAATTTTAAAAATCTGTTAAATAAGGATAATTTTGGTTAGAAACAATGGCCTGGTATAGAATTTCCCCCTTCTTAGTTCCTTACGTTTTCTAAGCACTTCTTTCCTTATCATCTTCCTAACTCTTAAGCACCTCCCTTTCCCCAAGGAAACATGCTCATGTGTCAGTGACCTTTGAAACCCAAAGTCCTATTAGTTATGTCGACTTGACTTTACATTTTACTTATATGAGAAAGAGTAAGCATTGATGGCAGTTTCATAAGAGGAATCAAAATGCATAACCCCCTTGTGCCAGCTTTTCTAACACTGTTTTCTTTATTATGTTTTAAAAGGGATGGTGGCAGCAGTTGGGTATCATCATTGCAGTTCTTAAGTATCAGAATTTATCACCATGGCCTTACCATAGCCTCAATTTGTACTATATAGTGAGGATGATAGGCAGTTTGAAAGCTGATTCTACAAAGACATAACTGTCTGTATCTTCCAAATTTATAATTACTTTCTTAGACAAAACTGGCTTTTTAAATGTCATATTTATATCTTCTTCCTTATTCTTATTAGTACAAGCAAAAAAACAACAAACAAAACACATACATACACACACACAACAACAACAATATCAAGTATAATACAGAGAAGCAAAGTCAAAATTGAAGTTGCATTGTTTTGAGTATTTTAGGCCTCTGGTGACTTTAAATGGAATTCGTATGGTGTTTGTAGTATTCTCTTCAGTGACCTTCTATATTTTCTTCTTGTCGGGTCCGCCACCAGCTGACCCGAACAGCCCTTGCCTTGCTATCAGTCCCTCCCTTGGTGTCCCTTCTGGTGGGCGGGCAGATTGCCCAGATTCCTCTTTCCCTCTGATCCCCATTGGGAGGAGACTGAGGAAGAGAGCCGTGAAGAGAGGTGAGCACAGCTGCCGGCCCCAACCAGCCCGTTAAAGGACACTCAGATGCGGTGGGGGATCTGTCAAGCAGTTCCGTTTATTATCACACAAGCACTTGCTTTTAAAGGCAAATGGGGAAGGGAGGTTTTTACATCCTCCAATCAGCTTAAAGGTTACGAGAGCATGCATCCTGTCTCAGTGCCTAGCTATTGCAATCACGCAGTGTTCACGAGCGCGGAAGCACGTATTTGGCCAATAAGGGCTAAGGGAAAGTTCCCGCAGATACTCCCACCCTACTTCCTCCCGGTGCCATCTTAGGCTACCACATTAATACGCCCTTGTGGGCCCATAATGGCGCCACTTGTAATGTCACTTAAGGTGGCGTTAGTTTTTAAGGCCCGACATCTTCTCACTCTCAATGACCCGTTATTATTATTTTTTTTTCCTAGATGTGTCTTTTGGTGAACTAAAATAGACTAAACCTGATTATCTAAACTGTTGTGCCTTGACAGATTTTAAAGTCAGTAAGCTTTTTTATCTGACCCATCTTTTAGAAAATAGACCATTAGGTGACCCATGCTGTATATTTGCTTTAAGAGTTAATGATACACACACACACACACACACACACACACACACACATAAATAAACTGTGACTGATGCTAAAAATATAAAATGGCAGTTTCTTCTAGGGTCTTACCTGTCTAGAATATTAATAAAATCATATTTAATCACACACACACACACACACACACACACACACACACACACACACACACACACACATAAATAAACTGTGACTGATGCTAAAAATATAAAATGGCAGTTTCTTCTAGGGTCTTATCTGTCTAGAATATTAATAAAATCATATTTAATCTGAAATAAAAATAGTCTGATTTGAATTGGATGAAATGTTCAGTTTATTACTTTAGCAGACAAATTTTTTAAAAAATCGTTAGTGATTTAAGAAAAGAAGCTAAGTCTTTAACGAAAAGAGAAACTAGTGAGTGAACCTTATCTAATTTCACCTACAAAACCTACAAAATAGCTTCTAAGAAAATGTGCCCTTGGGCTGATAACTCCTATGCCAGGTTCTAGCCTAGGGCCCAATTTTTTTCCCACCTTATTTTTAAGCTGATCAAATTAGAGGCTGAATTATGCTCTATATTTTAGTTAAGCCATGTACTATTAGCAAGGTACCCTAGGACTATCTCTGGTCTACAGCTGACCAGAAACTACTTGCCTTTGCACCTCTCATAACTGCACATGATTGCTGTAGAGGAAATTCTCAAAAGTACCATTTCATCAGAGCAATCTAAAATTAAAGAGTTGAGAAATAGGATTTTTATACTTGTGTGCTTTCAGAATTTTTGTTGACTCTTAAGGCTCTTTGGACTGTGAGAATATACAGGTGTTGTGTTTCACTTGGTTATGTCTCAGGAAATTAGAAGAAAATATATGGGCTAAGAATAGATTATCTAGTTTCTTTTGGGGTTTGGATATTTGAATGATAACCAAATACCATAAACTCATCCACCTTAGAAAGGATCCTCTCCTCCCATACATAAACTGTAACATAGTTCTGGTAACACTAATGAAGATTATATGCAAATGTTAACTAAAAATATCCGTTAACATAGTCCATCAAAGCTGTCACCTTTGATCAAAATTCTCTGTCATTTTTAAAAGGTCTGATAAAATTTTATTACTTACCCTCTCAATGAAGACTCCTATGGTTACTTATAGATATAAATTTTAAATCTCATTTATGAAGTTCTTATTTCTCACTTAAATTCAAATTGATATGTTATTCATTTTGTTCAGTTTGACCTACTTTTATTAATTCTTCTGGCACTTTCATAAAACTTTCAAGTTTTGCAAGTTTATATTTATGTAGAATTATCTCACCTATTTGTACACTATAAGCAGAAAAAGCCTTAATGTTTAAGATCCCTTATTTATGTTGCATTACATTTTATTTTTTTGTTATGTTGCTTAGATATGTATGTCTGTGAATTTAAATGTATTTCTTTTTTAAAAAAAATAAAATGTAGGATTTTATATCTCCTAGTACCTAGAAAACAAGGAAAAATATTATTAGCTAGGTTACCAACCTACAGACCTTTTCTTGGGTAACTATTTAGATAATTTCAAAGATGGTTTAGTTGGATGTAGATTTTTATACTTAGGATATTGCCCTAGTCGTTTTCCTTTCTTTCGAAAATGGGATATTTGATTGCAGTTAAATTGTGAAGTTCTAAAACTATGTTAGCTAAATTTTTTACTATGTCAGCAAGCAGAATATTGTTTGCACTTCTTTGCTTTTTAAATGCTGCTCAGGGAGCTGCGTAAGTTATAATTGATGCACAGAAGAGATTTTGAATTTTATATGCCTATAAATTGGCACTGCTACATAGACTAGAAAGATGAGATTGGAGGTTATTTTCCCGTGAGAATGATACAAATTACTGTCAAACTGTTTATGCTTGCTGTAAAAATATTTTCAATGTACAGGTATTTGCTTACTAGCTGGGTAGCACTCTTATTAAAGTAGAATAACATTTTGAGACAAAGTGAAATGTTTTTACTACCATTGCAAATTGTTGTAGTAGGCTGTTTTATTCATCCTGGGGCTTAAATACTTGTAATTATGTTTGTTGTTTAAAACTCAGATAAGTTTGCTTAAATTTGGTGTTTTAGAATTTTAAGGAATCATTCAGTTTATCTAGTCCATCCTCCTCATTTTACATATGAAGAAACTGAGGGCCAGAGAAGTTAAAGAACATGCAAAGGCCAAAGACCTAGAAATTTGCATAAATGGAGCTTAAACTAAGTTTTCCTACATTACTTTGGTTCTTTTTGGACATATCTCACATTTTATGAAATAACTGTGTTTAATATGCATTCGTTTCAGAAATACAAATTCCTTTTCTTATTAGTTTATACTTAAATTCCAGATAACTTGAAATTTGCAGTGTTTAAGATTGAATTTATTGGACTTATTTGGTGAAGTTGGCCAAAACTTTAAAAACATAGGCCGAAGTAAGCATCAGCAAATACGTTTGCCTTACTTTGTTAAGGCAGTTTAGCCATATCTTCATCAGGAGTGTGAAGATATTCTAGAGAAACTCCAGATAAAATGACAGTCGCTAACTCAAACTTAATGAATTCTTTAATATATCTTCAAAAAGAATGCTGGTTGGTAGGTGCTCTGTAGTTGGGACTCAGGATTTTCCTACAGCCCAAGATTATACAGGAATTTCAATTTTTGTATTTTATAAGTAGTTCTCATAACAATAATAATATGGTATGTTTTGCATATGAAAATACTGATTTTGGTTGACCATTTATGAATGTAGGTTCTTGTTTTGCTTCCCCCTTTACCCAATAAGAGATTCTAGGAGATCTCATATTTTGCAGTGATTTTTGTTATTGTTGTTCTGCATTGATATATAGGAGAAAAAGAGAAATAAGGAGTATCTGCTAATGAAAGGCAACAATGAGATGACAATTTGAGATGTGCTGAAAAGGATGAAACTAGGGTTTGCTTTCACACACACTGCTATTTTTTCTTTCATCGTAGGAAGTAAGCTCTCTAGGGAAAAGACTAGGTGATATCTTTACTAAAAATTCAATAACACGAAAATACCATAAAGTAATTTGTTTACATTAAAGTTATCAAAAGGAAATGTAAACATAGTAGCTGAATATGTTTCAGTGCCCACAGTGATGTTTATTTTAAGATTTGTCTTTAGGAAATGGCTTACATACATGACAGCTGATCTTTAGGTAGTCTCCCTCAATTATTTTAAGAGTTGCTTGATGTTACTTTTTGGAGATTTGCCTGTGCTGGCAGGAAAAAAAATAGGTGGGGAGAGAGAAATTAACAGTCCAATGCACTTTTCCTAGGAGAAAGCTATATTTAAAAATAGGGATATTTCAGCAATTCCTAGGGAATCGTGGCTCTTCTGCAAAAGGTTTTGCCAAAACCGTGTGGTGGCAATTAGAAAAAGAAAAAGGCAAAAAACTCACCCAAACACATATACACAGCAACAAAAAAAATCTTTCCCTAAAAGATTCAGTGTGGTGTAGTAGGAAATTTTATATGCAGCTAAAGAACAGAAGGTAAAAATCCAACTAGAAGGTGAGAAAATAATAACACTTATATCCCTCAGCCCCAGACTTTGGCCACAGATTAAGGTTATATGTTGGCAATATCAGAAGCAGATGCTCTGGTGAAGTAAATTTCAGGCTACTGAGTGTGATAGCACTTCCAGTAATCAGAGGTGACCATGAGGAACACGTTGTTTTCTTGCACATGCTTTTCTGAAATGCTCTAGGAATGAAAGTGTGCCATAGGAAGAAGCTAAGGCAGTGCTGTCTGGGCAGCTCCTAGTAGGCATTTTCTGTAAAGTGTTTTGCAGATAAATAATGCAGTAGACGTTAGTAAGAGCCATTTGCATTTGCCTCACTGACTTTGAGTGTAAGTTACTCAAAGGTCTTGTTTTTGTGTGAATACATGCAATTGGCATTAGTTTTAAATTTATATAATGTTGATTTTCTAATTTAGGCGTTTATCTCTAGAGATTATTTCTGTTTCTTTCCTGCTGTATGTATGTACCTCCCCTTCATGGTAATATAAATTAGGTCCACATTTTAAGGGAAATTCATAAGTGGATTTATTAAAAGACACTATAAGAACTTATCTTTACATTTTCTTATGATATAATCAAGTTGATGATATTTTCATGAAAAATTAAAATCCATTTCTCTGTGAAGTATAGCATAGTGATTAAGATCATGAACTCAGGAGCCAGACTGAATTTGAATCCTGGCTCTGCTACATATTAGCTATGTGACCTATTATCGAGTTATTTAATCACTGTGTGCCTCAGTTTCCTTATGTTTAAAATGGTAGAAATGACCATGTCTACTTCATAGGATTTTTGTGAGGCTCAATTGTATACATATACACATATATTTGTGTACATAAGGTTCTTAGTACTTTATTCCATAAATTATATAAAAACTGCACATATTATGATATATGTAGTACTTAGTATATTACCTGGTATACAATAAACTCTTTTAAGAGTTTGCTATTGCTGTTGTTGGTATTTTCATTCTAAAGGGCTAATATATTTTCAAAATATGATTTATAATTTAGAGAAAAATATTTCAAAGACTTTTTAATGTTTATTAATTTGATCCACCTCTTTTTCAGTGCATGGCATTAGAGTAACAGTCATTCAAATAAATGTAAAATTTTTAGGTTGGAATAGATATAAACATATCACTCTTAAACATCTTTGAAAATAAGATCAAGAAAACATTTACACTGAAACACATTTTTGTATTAATTAGATTTATGTAGCCTTTTCTTTTCATATAATGAAACGTTATATTAAAATATGCATGGGCTCATTCTGTATAACTTAGAAAGATTTTCTTTCTTGATTTCCATTTTTGCCAAGCCTTGTGTGAGGAGGGTATGTATGAGTGTATGTTTATCATTATTTTATATATTCCATAGCCAAAAAACATTAAAAAGATTTTCTGAATGTTCTAGCCTATTTACTTAGATATTATTTAACAGTGAAGGATTAAATCTGACACTCCTTTATTCTTTTATGCTTTTGTATTTTTTGTTGTGTATGTTTTTTCCAAAAAAACAACATAGATATGGTGATAAGGACAGGCTCATTCATTCATTAATTCAATCAATATCTGAGTTCTTATTATGCTGCTAAGCATTATTCTAGGCACTAAGGATATATCAGTGAAACTTTGAGATCAGACAATAAACTCATAAGTTCGTTACCCCCATGATATAGGATGTTCATAGTCTTAATTGTTAATAATATCCAAGTACACATTCATTACAAAGAGTTTTTTGTATGTGTTATGCAGTTAAAATGTTTGTTTCGTTTTTTTTCTCTTCCATAAAATATAGATGGTCCCGTCTTAAGATGGTTCGATTTAGGATTTTTCAAATTCACAATAGTGCAAAAGCAATATGCATTCAGTAGAAATCATACTTTGCATACCTGTACAACCATTCTATTTTTTTTCTTTCAGTACAGTATTTAATAAATTACATGAAATATTCAACACTTTATTGTAATATAAGCTATGTGTTAGATGATTTTGCCCAACTATAAGCTAATGTAAGTGTCCTGAACATGATTAAAGTAGGCTAGGCTAAGCTATGATGTGCAGTAGGTTAGGTGTATTAAATGCATTTTGGGGGGCTAATCTTTTAATTATTTATTTTTAGATTTTCTTTTTTTGTTTTAAATTTTATTTATTTATTTTTATTGAAACATAATTGATTGTACATATCTGTGGCACAGAGAGTTGCATATCAATACCTGTATGCCATATGGGATGCTCAAATCAAGATATTTAGAATATTTAACATTATACAATGTAATCATTTTTCATGGCCCTTTATCAATTCCTTTCTAACCCCCTTCCCCCTAAGCTTCTCCCACCTCTGGTAACCTCAGTTCTGTTCTCTCCTTTTGAAAGTTCAGTGTATTATTGTGATCATTGTATCTATCTCTTTCTTTTTATTTTATTTATTTTAGCTCCCACTTACAAGTGAGGACATGTGGTATTTCTCTGTGCCTGTCTTATTTCACTTAACATAATTTTCTCTAATTTCATCTATATTGCTGTGAATGGCAGAATTTCATTCTTTTTTATGGCTGAGTAGTATTCCATTGTGTGTATCTACCACATTTCCTTATCCAGTCATCCAATAATGGACATTGAGGTTGGTTCCAACTCTTGGCTATTGTAAACACAGCTACAATAAACATGGGAGTGCAGGTATCCCTTTGACATGATGATTTCCCCCTCCCTCCCTCCCTCCCTTCCTTCCTTCCTTCCTTCTTCTTTCTTTCTTTTTCTCCCACTTATGAATAAGGACATGCAGTATTTCTATTTCTGTGACTGGCTTATTTTAATATGATTTTCTCCAAGTTCATATATGTTGCTGCAAGTGGCAGGATTTCATTCTTTTTTATAGCAGAGTAATATTCCATTGCATTATATATACCACATTTTCCTTATCCAGTCATCTGTCGATGGACCTTTAGGTTGTAAGTACGTGAGCTGATTTCTGGGTTCTCTATTCTGTTCCATTGGTCTGAGTGTCTGTTTTATTTATTTATTTTTTTTCTTTTTTCCTTTTTGTCTTTTTTACTGACCAGTAACGGGATCGCAACCCTCAGTGTCGTGCCCGTACCGGGGACTGGCAACGGGATCGCAACCCTCGGTGTTGCGCCCACACCTCGCTCAGCCAGTGAGTGGGAAACAGTCTCCACATGGGATCCGAACCCTCAGCGGGAGCGCCGTCACGCTCCCAAGCGGCGCACTCTCCAGTGCGCCACCGGGCCGGCCCCTGAGTGTCTGTTTTTATGCTAGTACCATGCTGTTTTGGTTACTTTAGCTTTGTAGGATAATTTGAAGTCAGGTAGTGTTATGCCTCCAGCTTTATTCTTTTTGCTCAGGATTGCTTTGGCTATTTTGGGTCTTTTATTATTCCATGTGAATGTGGTGTTTTGCTCTCTGACTTAAACTCCATTTCTCTATTTCTGTGAAGAATGTCATTGGTATTTTGATGGAGATTGCATTGAATCTGTAGATTGCTTTGGGTAGTATGGACATTTTTACAATGTTAATTCTTCCAATCCAAGAGTAAGGAATGTCTTTCTTCTTTTTTGTGTCCTCTTTAAAAAGCAATTTGTAGTTCTCATTGTGGAAATCATTAACCTCCTTGGTTAAATTTATTCCTAGGTGTTTTATTTTCTTGGTGACTATTATAAATAGGCTTGATTTCTTTTTCTGCTAGTTCATTGTTGGAGTATAAAAACAATACTCAGTTTTGCATGTTGATTTTGTATCTTGCAGCTTTACTGAAATAATTTATCAGCTCTAAGAATTTTTTGATAGAATCTTCAGGTTTTTCTATATATAGGATCAAGTCTTCTGCAAACAGGGACAATTTGACTTCATCTTTTGCAATCTGGATGCCCTTTATTTCTTTCTCTTGCCTGATTGCTCTGGCTTGTACTTCTAATACTATGTTAAATAGGCTTGGTGAGAGTGGGTATCCTTGTCTTGTTCCTGTTCATTCAGGTTGATATTGATGGTGAGTTTGTTGTATATGGCTTTTATCCTGTTGAGATACTTTCCTTCTATACCTAACTTGCTGAGAGTCTTTATCAAAAGGGATGTTGAATTTTGTCAAATGCTTTTTCTGTCTCTAATGAGATAATTATATGGTTTTTGTCCTTGATTTTGTTGATGTGGTGTATCATATATATTGACTTGCATATTTAGAGCCATCCTTACAACACACACTCACACACACACACACACAGTGCCAGATTTTTCCAGAGTTGCTGTACCATTTTGCATTCCCACCAACAATGTATGAGAGTTCCAGTTGCTTTACATTTCATCAGCACTTGGTGTTGTCAATTAGAAATAAGTTCATTTTTGACTTATGATGTTTTCAACTTACGATGGGTTTATTGGGACATAACCCCATTGTAAGTCAAGGAGCATTAGTATCTTAGTTATTATATGCAGTGTTCAAATCTCAAATATCATCTCTCACAAAGTGAGTTTAAACACAGTGGAGTTGTTTATAGCACTGCCATCTTGATATGTCACCCTTTTCATCAAATATGGATAAAAAGTGGTGTTTTGCTCTCCGACTTAAACTCGTTTTATTTAGGCTATGTATCATCCTCTTTGTTCCAAAAATCTAAGGAGCTGCAGTAGGGGAATTTTTTGCCCTTCCCCTTCCCCATAGGGAGTTTTTGTTTCCTTAATAGTGTTAAGTTGCTGTTCTCCAGTCAGTTTCCTTTTACCTAGCACCTAGTTTTTGGAATGGGATGAAGGATAAGTGAATCTTAATTGCAAAGCCAACAATAAAAGCACTAGTTCAGCATATGTTAACAATACAGTAGTTTAATGATGAATGCACCATATGAACCAAAGCTAATGCCAGGGCCTGATCAAGCAGTACACTGGAGCCAATGGGTGGCCCATCAGATGCCACTATTTGTGGGCCACCTTCTTTATTTCCTGATCTTCTATACCATGGAAATGCAGTCACAGGTTAATTTTTTATTGAATTTTGTCCAGAATTATTTGAAAACATAGAGAAATGAACAGGAATTGTTATTTTTATAATGCAGGGGGATTGAATTAAACTCAAAATGAGTAGACCATGCTGGCCTGTATTCTCATAACATAGAACCTTCTGCAAAATGTTTAGTTCAAGTAGAAAGTTACTATACAGCCAACTCCTCCTTATTAGAGTGTTAGATGTTCTTATTTAGTTTTCTGACAAAGATATGAATGCTACAATTTCATTGATCCTAAGGTCTGTGTTACAGGACTTTCTTCACTGAGTTTTAGAGAGAAGGAAGTATACATTTTAAACTTGAGGGTCCTGGGGCTGGCCTGGTGGCGCACTGCTACAGTGCGCCGCTTGGGAGCGCGGTGGCGCTCCCGCCGAGGGTTCGGATCCCACATACAGACCGGTTCCCGCTCACTGGCTGAGCAAGGGGTGGGTGCAGCACCGAGGGTTGCGATCCCGTTGCCGGTCCTGGTCTGGTACGGGCGTGACACTGAGGGTTGCGATCCATTGCCAGACACGAAAAAAGACAAAAAGGAAAAAATAAATAAATAAATAAACTTGAGGGTCCTGATTTTCTCAGTGTTAACAATGGGCCTTATTATGCTGCTTCCAACTGAGCAATGCTAGGAAGAGCTTCACAGCTGGCTGGGCACCTGACATTCCCAAGGCAGGTACTCTGACCTGCTCATATAGCCCTGGTTTTTCCTGGGGAGAATAGCAGTTTCCATTCCCTAAAATGCCTAATTTATTCCAGGCTATGAATAGAATGAGCTTGTTGATTTGGGACTAGTGGCATTTCCCTTGCACAACCTCAGGACATGATTAAACGCCAGGGTAGGCATGAGCTTCCCATCTGACCCTGTACAGTCCCCACCCTGGGCACTTAACAAGAATGATAAGAGGCCATTGGAATGTCACATCCTCTTGAATTTATTTGTATTTTTAATAAGGTATTGGCATCCTCTTTTGCTTTTATCTGAGCCTTGCTTTCTAGAAACTTGGTTACAAAATGTCTGTTAACTCATTGAGTTGTTAGATGAAAGATGATAATGCATGAATCAGGAAAATTATAGTCCTAGAATATTTCCTCTTAGAACACATGTGGTTTTTTGAGTTCATAATGTATGCAGAACACCGTACTGGGTTCTACTGGTGAAACAAAAATAAAACAGGAAATAATGGTCCTGTTCCAGAGGCAAGAAAAAACTTAGAGACAAAGAAATTGAGAAACAAATAGGAAGAAATATATTAATGAATAAAATCAGATGTACTGTAGTCTAACCAAATACCTTAGTTTGATTTAAACACAAAAGACAAATCACAGAGAGAGGATGATTAGGAAAAGTTTCTCATAGGTAGCAAATTGTAGTAAGTCATAGTGTGTTTAAATAAGGTCTAAAATAATGGAAGTCTTGCTGTCATGAGTAGTTTTTGCCAGGAAGGGAAAACTGGTATCTTTTTAGCTGGGGCCGACTTCCACTTAGTGGCTGCTCAGTAAATATTTGTTAAATTGAATCAATTTTCTCCTTAGGGGAAGAAAGATTAAGGTCTCTGACACTGTCAGCAGAATCAGCCCAAGCCCTTCAGATCCTCATGTCCTTCAGGAATATGGATTTGTGACTAAGAGAGAACAGACATATATTAAAATTTAGATATTTGAAACTTGACTATATTTTGAGCTTTAGTTGTAGAAGTGAAGCAGAAAAGATGGAAAGGAATATTTATTATTTACTGTTGGCCAATTAAAAAAAAGGAAAAAAGAAAGGAAAGAAAAAAATCAGTTGAGTAAATAGACAAGGATATGAGATATACATTTTTGTTTTGTTTGAATTTCTAAGAGAGAATAAGGCAAGGAAAGAAATGGTCAAATTACAAACTTAGATTGAAAAAATTATTATAAGAGGTATTTACTCAATTTAGGTACTGTACTAGATATTTAAAAACAATTTTTAAACACCTGGAAAATACTTCATGCCATTCCAGTCTTAGTGGATGAGGCAGCTATATAAAGCAAATAATTTTTGCAATAATCTGAAATGCGTGCCTTTTGCATATATGAATAACGTGCAGTGAATTAACGCAGAAAGAAGGAGAAGTGTGCAAAGTTCAGGAGAGGCCTCCCAGAGGAAGTGACATTTAATTTGAGTCTTAATAGTCAGGGGTCTTTTGGAGGAGAATAGTAAGCATTTTCCAAAAAATAGAAAACCACACATGTAAAGATAGAGAGATCTGAAGGGTCATTGCATATACGAGGAAGTGCAAAATTTGGATATGTCAAGAACACAGCAGAAGTGTGCAGGTCATAGTGAGAGAGAGGCCTAGACAGCTAAGTAGGAGCCAGAGCACGAGGAACCACAGATATCATAGTAAGAAATTAGGAAATTATGTATAGATGATGGGCAGGCATTGAATGATTTATTACTAAAAAACAACAACAAAAAAAAAACACCCACATATAATGGATTAGAGAGGGAGATCAAAAACAGGGCAACCTGCTAGTGACTATTGCTGTGGTCCAGGGAAAAAATGATGACATCCTGAATGTCAGTAGTGAAAATCAGAATGGCTGAGGGAGATAAGGGACTCTAGAGTTTGTAGTTTTTGCCTGAGCTTCTGGGTAGATGGAATGCTGTTACAGAATTATGGAAAGTTACAGCACAAATGGATTTTTAGATGGAAAAGAATGAACTCAGTTTTGAACATATTGAATTTGAAGTTAATGTCATCCAGGCAGGGATGTCTCTTAGGCAGTTGAATCTGAATCCCAAGATGGAGGTCAGGACTAGAGATAAAGATTTTGGAACTATCAGTGATATAGACCATAGTAAAACTGTTGTAAATGTATAGGGTTTTAAGAAGAGAAGAGGCTCAAGTGCTATATTCAGGAAAGCATACACAGTGGCTTTGGATCCCAGTAATACATGAAAATGTCCTGAGGCAGAACTATCTGATTTCATTAAGGCAGCCTACCTGCCAACTATTGTATAGTACTACCAAACAATGGAAACTTTAATCTCCTATAACTAACTGCTTTTTCAATGAAGAATCCTTGAAGGAGTTTTTCCCAACTAGCTAATGTAGGGCTTCCCAAACTGTTCCCTGGAGTGCATTCTGCAGTTCTGCAGGATGTTAAGAAACATTAAATGAACTCCCGTGTTCTAAAAAGAAAAGTGAAATATTTCTTTATTGCAGGACTTCTTGAAACCTTTAATAATGTGTACTGGGAATTTTCAGATGGGGGTATATCATTTTCAAACTTGATTAATTAAATTCCTTTAGACATTTCAAACTATAACCTTCAATATACTTGATTTTTCCAAGCACTTTAAATTTCTAGTGAGGCAGTCTTACAAATCTAACAGAAATCTTTCTGAGCATATAAACACTACCTACAAACTGAAAACCTAATGTCAACCAATTTTCAAACACTGTATAAACTTAGTCAAACTATCGTCAAATATTTCAAATGAGAATCTCAAGATTACTATTAGTCAATTTCTTTTAAATAAAAGCCACAAGGCTAAAGTGTCAGACTTCCTAATGTGTCAGATTCTCTTAAATGTTTCAGACACCTTAACTATCAAGCAAAATATTCCTAGCCCTAACAAAAGTATGAAAATTATTGTTTTGATTCACTTTTTTTTTTCCTTTTTGTCTTTTTTACTGACCGGTAACGGGATCGCAACCCTCGGTGTCGCGCCCGTACCGGGGACCGGCAACGGGATCGCAACCCTCGGTGTTGTGCCCGCACCGCGCTCAGCCAGTGAGCGGGAACCGGTCTCCACATGGGATCCGAACCCTCAGCGGGAGCGCCGCCGGGCTCCCAATCGGTGCACTCTCCAGTGCGCCACCGGGCCGGCCCTTGATTCACTTTTTTATCTTTGTATATATTCCTTCCCTCGTTGGGATTACCTGACAAAGAGTGGAGAATTATCATGTTAGTCCTGCTGAAGCTAAGAATTCAGGACTGCTGGCCAGACTGGAAATTAAATATCTGGTGTTTTCATTACAGGATGGATTTATCAGAGCTGCTTTTTGGGTAATGAGATTTTTTTGTGCCCATAACTTTTTCTGGAAAACTGTATCATGCATCCCTCATCCCCTTATTCTTTGTCTTAAGCTCTTATATTATTTTTAATTGTCCAATTTGAGTTGATGATATTCTCTACCCCTCCATGGATTACAGTTAATCTCTTAATTACCTAACTAGATTCTCCACTGTATATTTTGTTTTCCTATCTTTCTCCTAGACCTTTATTCTACAGTATTTTACTGATATAAGCAGAGAAGTTCTTACTATGTTCCTCATTATGTGCTTTCTTGACTTTAGTAGTATTCTTGTATCTTTCTGTATTCTTTCTTGCTTACTACATTCTTTCTAAGGAGATTTTGTTCACTGTCATCTTTCTTTCAAAAGTTCTGTTATATCTTTTCATCTTTTCTCCAAGCCATGACTAATTCAGTAAAATTTCCAAGCCAATGGTTACTTAGCTTAGAAACAGACACAGCCATGGTAAACATGACACTCGTCTACCTATTATGTTATTTAACTTCATTGTGATTTTGGACAAGCTCATTTTAATCTCTTAGAGCCTTGACTGCCTTAGCTTTTAAACTAGACAAATATCTTACTTGTTTAAGGCAGCGGGCCAGATGAGAGGATATCTTGGGGCCTTCTCTTCAACTCTGATAGCTATAATTCTTACTCCTTTTCATCTTGCTCAGTTGCTCTTTACTGACATGTTCTGTATATGTGGGTCATTTTGTAGAACTATGAAGAGGAATAGCTTTTTCAATTTTTAATTAGTTGCAAAAGTTTAAAAACTGAGGGGTTTTCTTTTCTTTTTTCCTTAAAAACTGAAAGATGTGAAAATAGTGTATCTGCATTCCCACCTTTGCCCCAGAAGCTTGAGCTGAGTGTTGGCTACCACTTCTGGATGGGCCTCTGCTTTCCAATTTGCTCTAGTCCCCACCCTACCCTCCTTGTAATGAATTAAGCCTGTGGGGTTTACATAGAAACACTGAGTCTAAAAAATGAGGCCAGTTCTAGAGTGTAAGGACTAATGTTTATGCATATGATAGTGTGAGCATTTTAAAGAAAAAAAAATTTAGTGTAAATATATTTTTGTATATCAGATTCAACATATACTCATATGCACACTAAATCCTTGTATTTTAGAAAGTGGCTTAGGTTTAAAAATCAGTGAGTAAAGCCCATGCTCCTCCCGTTTTTGTTTTTGTTTTTTTCCTTTAGTATGAAATTTCTAATTTTATACTAGAAAGAGGCAAATATTTTTGTTTGCGTAACTTGAGTACTTACTGTTCTATCAGGTTATTGCACCTGAACATACAGATATCTTCATATATTTCTTAATAATTATTCTTCAGTTGTTGTGAGGTTGTCGCCCAGGAAAGGAACCAAATACTTAATTAAGAATTTTAACAGAGTCCTTATTAGCCAGCCAGTGACTGCCTCCCCTAGGTATTTTGGGAGAACAGCAGCTAGCCTTGGTCTGGTGGAGTTTAGAAAGGCAAAAACCACATCCCGTTGGCACCCGGGTTTGTCCAGGTGCACAAAGCAAGCTATGTAGCTAGGTTGTAGAAGCCAAATCGAGCAATTAAAGCAATCAAGCATAGCAATTTTCATTGTGTATGGTTCCTGTTCCCATTTAATGGTTCACTGTGTATGGTTCCCATTTCTATGCAATGGTTTTTGTTTCTATGAGAAGGTCAACGTTATCTCCCACAGAAGGGGGTAGTCTGACAATGAGAATGGAGCAGTGCCTTCCCAGGATGGTGTCAGTATTGCTCAGGATTCTCTGCTACATTCCCCACTGATTTTATGTATATGAGTCAAATCCTAGATTCATTTGTGTTTATTCTGTTATAGTGGGTTCTTAAAACCATTAACTTTACTGATTGAACTCTTTGTTTGATATATTTAGTAAGACAGTTGGGGGTACAGGGGCCTATTGTGAAGAACAGTAGAATTAAAAGCAAGGGACTGGCTAGGGTGGTGAGGAGAGTTGTTAACCAAGGAGACCAGGAGAATAAGGTTTCATACCAGATGTGGCCTGTGTTTTTAAATTTTTCTCTTTCTTTTAACCTTTTTCTGATTAGGGGGAGGCTGTCTCTTATTACTCCTGAGTGATTAGTATAGAAATAACAAGTTTCTCCTAAAGGTACACATAATCCACCTTGTTTTAGGAATAAGCGATCTAGGCCCTGTCTGTTTTGCAGTACCACTTCAGCTAGGGAATCCAAAGAGGTTTCCAGTCTGCTAACAGATTTTTCCAGTTTGCCTAGGTCCAGGTCAATTGGTTGACTTAGATCTTTTTTTTTTTTCCTTTTTGTCTTTTTTACTGACCGGCAATGGATCGCAACCCTCAATGTCGCGCCCGTACCGGACTGGGACCGGCAACGGGATCACAACCCTCGTTTTTTTTTTTCCTTTTTGTCTTTTTTACTGACCGGCAATGGATCGCAACCCTCAATGTCGCACCCGTACTGGACTGGGACCGGCAACGGGATCACAACCCTCGATGTTGCTCCCGCACCTTGCTCAGCCAGTGAGCAGCCGGTCTGTATGTGGGATCTGAACCCTCGGCGGGAGCGCCGCCGCGCTCCCAAGCGGTGCACTGTAGCAGTGCGCCACTGGGCCGGCCCCGTCTTAGATTTTTAAAGTTTTGATTACTTGTTATTAGAGCTGTGGTTCCCGTAGCTGTGGATCCAGCTATGCCTAAACTTACGAGTAAGGATATGAGGACCAGGGCAGCTCTTTTTGTTATTAGGTGTTGTCTTCCTGCCTCTCCTTCATAAAAATAGATCCAGGGAATGATGTGGACAAGAACACAGAACTCGGTTTTGTTGGGTGTGAGGAAGGATTGGATGGCTATACATGGGGTTAGTCCTGTTAAGCAAGCAAACCAAGTGTTAGAGGGGGCAACAAGGTAATTGGAAACTTGGGAACTGTGGTTTGAACTACTGATGGTTATTGTGCCACCAGGGTCTCGTCCCATAACATACAATCTTAGACCCCAGGCTCTGCCTGTTTCCCATGTGGTGGTCTGTTCTATAGGGGGATCTCTGGAGATTATAGTTATTAGTTTTTATACAAAGCCCTTGGTTTTGTATGACACCAAGTGTGAGTTTGGGTTTCCTTCCCCATGGACAGAGTTTGTCTTTGGCGATTGTAAGGGCCCTTGCCCTTTGGGCTTGAAAATAGCAGAGTTGTGGCATTTCACCCATACGAGGTCTCCTGGCTGGTGTGGGTGTGGAGTCAGGTTCTTAGCTGGTGGGAAAGCCTCCTTAACCAAGGGATGGATCTGGCGTAGTACCTGCTGGAGGGCTTGGAGAGACTGAAGAAGGTTATAGTTAGTGAGTTCAGCAAATTTGTCATCCCTGAGATGGGGTAACAAGGAGGGTGGCCTTCAAAACATAATCTCATGAGGAGTGATTCTCTTGATGTAGAGAGTGCACCAAACCTTTAAAAGGGCAAAGGGGAGGAGGCTTACCCAGTTTTCACCAGTCTCTAACTTTAATTTAGTTAGTGTTTCTTTTAAGTTTGATTCATTCGTTCTACCTATCCTGAACTCTGTGTTCTATGGTCTATAGACACAATGTAGATTCTATTTTATTAGTAAGGCTTTTGCTCATAATTAGGAAATTTGAGCTATGAAAGCTGGACCATTGTCAGACCCCAAAGCCATGGGCAGGCCGAATCTAGGGACAATTTCTTGCAATAATTTTTTAAATGTTATTTGAGCAGTTTCAGTTTTTGTAGGAAAAGCTTCCACCCATCCAGAAAAGGTGTCCATAAAAACCAAGAGATGGCAGTATCCATATTGTCCAGGTCTTACCTCGGTAAAGTCAATTTCCCAATGTTCCCCAGGGCTGGACCCTTATGTTCTGGTTCCTGCAGGTACTTCGGACTTTTGTCCTGGATTTACTTGTGAACAAACCTCACAGCACTACACAAAGTCCTTCGTTAATTTGTCTAAATTATTAATATAATAATTTTTTCACAACAATTCAGTCAATTTAGTAGCTCCGAGGTGTGTCCCTTGGTGAAGCTGTTTTATTAACAGTCTTCCTAGGGCTTTGGGTAGATAAATCCTATGATCTGGTAAAACTTTCCAACCTGTGTTATCATCTGAGGCTTGTAATGCTTTTGCATGTATGACTTCTTCTTCAGTGTAGTGTGGGACCAGTGGTAGTTGGGGTGCCGGTGTGATTACTAAAGAATTTGATGGCCCCACTGGTTTTAGTGAGGCTTCTTTTGCTGCTTGGTCAGCTGCAGCATTTTCTTGGGCCTCAATTGAGTCACCTTTTTGGTGTCCTCGGCAATGTTTAATGGCCATCTTTTTAGGATACCATGTGGCCTCAAGAAGAGCTAGAATTTCCTCTTTGTTTTTTATGTCTTTTCCTCCCAATGTGATTAGTCCTCTTTGTTTATAAAGGGCCCCATGTACATGGGCTGTAGCAAAACCATATCTACTGTCAGTGTATATGTTGACAGTTTTGTCTTTTTCATGTATCAGAGCTTGTGTTAAGGCTGTAAGTTCAGCTTTTTGAGCAGAGGCCCCTTGGTTTAAAGCTTGAGCCCAAATGACTCATTCCAGGGTTACTACCACTGCCCCGGCATACCTGATTCCATTGGAAATGAAGCTGCTTCCATCAGTGAACATCACTTCATCAGGTTCCATCCAAGTCACATCAGTCAGGTCAGTTTGGAGTCCTTGGAGTGTCTCTATAGTTTTGAGGCACTCATGGACAGATTCCTTCAGGTCATTGTCCAAGAGGAGAGTTGCTGGGTTCAAAGCTTTTGTCTTAAGAAACTTCTTTTGAGGCTTATCTAAGAGTAAGGCCTGATATTGAGTGATGCGGGCATTGGTGAGCCAATGCTCGGGTGCACTTTTGAAGAGAGTTTGTACAGAATGGGGTGCTGCTAGGCTTATATCTTGCCCTAGGGTTAGCTTGTTGGCTTCCTTCACCAGTAAGACGGTTGCCACTATGGCCCGGAGACAGGTTGGCCATCTGGCAACTATGCTGTCTAGCCTCTTGGAGAGATAGGCCATAAGCCTCTTCCATGGCCCCAGAGCCTGGCCTAGGTGAGTACTTCCTTGGCGATGCCTTGTCTTTCAGCAACTAACTGGGCTGGTGCTGTGGTAAGTGCCTGTTTTAAGTCACTAAAGGCCTTTTGTTCAACCTCATGCCATAGCAAGGAGTTATGTTTTCCCCCGGTACTGGAATACAGGGGCCCCAGGGATTGTAGTTCCTGTAATAGGTCTTTTGTGGCCTCCTTGTAGGTCTTATAGTCTTTAGTGACTATAGCCAACAAGAGATCATCTACATACTGTAATAGGGTGACCTCAGGATGTCATTTCTGATATGGCATGAGATCTTGGCTCAATGCTTCGTTGACATTGAGGACAAGGTTGGGGAATTTTTAAATCCTTGGAGTAGATGCGTCCACGTCAGCTGTCCCCAATATCCACTCTCAGGATCAGTCCATTCAAAGGCAAATAGAGGTTGGCTTACCTTGGCTAGCGGGAGGCTGAAGAAGGCATCCTTAAGGTCTGACACTGTGTAGGTCTGGTTAGATGGCGGTAGCAAGTTGAGGAGGGTGTAGGGATTTGGGACAGTTGGATGGAGGGTCTCCACGCACTTGTTCGCCTCTCGTAGATCTTGGACAGGCCAGAAATCCGAAGTGCCTGGCTTCTGTACTGGAAGGAAGGGAGTATTCCAGGCTGACTTGCATGGAACTAAAATGTTAGCCTCTTTTAGTCTCTGGATGTGGACAGCTATCCCTCATTTGGCTTCCAAGGGGATGAGATACTGTTTCACTTGAACAGGTGTAGTCTGGCATGTAAGCTGAACCATGATGTGGGGCTGGTGAGTGGCTAAGCCCAGGGAGTTTGTTTCTGCCCACACTCCTGGGATCTCTCATTGTAGTTCCATTAGGGTGGAACTAAAGTCAGTGGAGGGGGCCTCTGTAGCTACCATATATTCTTTACTGATTGGGCATGTTATCATTATCCATGTAGGGGGTGCAGGATTAAGAGTCAGTTTTGCTCTTTCCCCTGGAAGGATATGGTAGCCTGCAGCTTGTGTAATAAGTCTCTTCCCAGTAGTAGGCATGGGCAATCTGGCATGACAAGGAAAGAGTGGGTAATGGTACCCTGCCCTAGATTAGTGAATCTAGCTTCTATCCAGGGGTAGGATTGGAACTCTCCTGTGGCCCCTTGGACTAAGGTCCTTTTAGCAGACAAATGTCCATCAGTTTCAGTTAGGACTGAATAAGTAGCTCCTGTGTCTATGAGGAAGTCTACTGGTTTGCCCCCTATTTGTAATGTTATTTTGGGCTCCCGGGGGCTCAAGTATGGAGCCCTGGCCTCATCAGTCCTTGTAGGTGTCTAATTGAAGGACATGGGGGTCTCTTCCCTTTAACAGGGGACACTCATTTTTCCAGTGGCCTTTTCCCTTACAAAACATACACTGGTCCTTTGTTAGAGTGGGCCTTGGCTTCCCAGGTGGGTTTCCCTTCTTCCCAAATTGGGGTTTTATATTTTTAGGCCCTTTGGTTGTTCTTTGAGATTCAGTGAGGGCTGTTACCATTATTTTGGCCATTTGCTTTGTTTTTCTTCTGGGCTATCTCTAGCATTATAGACCTGGGCTATTTCAACCAGCTTGGACAAAAATTTACCTTCAAATTCTTCCTGTTTTTGAAGGTTTTTTCTAATGTCTGGGGCTGACTGGGTAACAAAGGCAGTGTTTATCACCTGCCTATTTTCTGGAGCCTTAGGGTCCACAGGAGTGTAGATCCTATAAGCCTCCATGAGGCATTCCAGAAAAGCAGCAGGGCCCTTGTATGGTATTGCTTACCTTTGAGAGATTAGTGGGTCTCCAGGCTTCTGCATGGAGTCCTCTAAGGAGAGTCTGGCGATACTGATCAAAAGCCTCCTTACCTTGATCTGTATCTGGGTCCCATCTGGGCTGGCTAAGGGGGAACACGTGGTCAAGGTGAAGAGGATCATCAGAAGGTTGGCCGTTCAAACCGGTAACAGTTTTGGGGGCCTCTTGGTGGATGCATTCACACTCTTCTGACATGAAGAGGGTCTGAAAAAGTTGTTGGCAATCATCCCAGGTGGGCTGGTGGGTAAAGAACACAGTCTCTGTTTTAGTCCGTTTTGTGTTGCTATGAAAGAATTACCTGAGACTGGATAATTTATAAAGAAGAGAGGTTTATTTGGCTTACGATTCTGAGACAGCGGCGTCTGACATGGGCCTCAGGCTGCTTCTGCTCATGGCTTAAAGTGGCAGGGAGCTGGTGGGTACAAGCAGATCACATGGCGAGAGGAAGGAAGAAAGAGAGAGAAGGTGCCAGGGTCTTTTTAAGCAATAAGCTCTCATGGGAACTAATAGAGCGAGAGCTCACTTATTAATCCCCCTCTCCCAGGGAGATCATTAATCCATTCATGAGGTATCCGCCCCCATGACTCAATCAGTTTCCAACACTGCCACATTGGAGATCAAATTTCCACATAAGTTTTGGAGGGGACAATACATCCAAACTCCATCAGTCTCTAAAAGGGAGATGAGGCCTTGAGGTTTCTCAGAAAAGGAAGGATTTTGGTTTTTCCAGTTATACAAATAATTAGTTTGATCCAAACCTGTATATATGGATTTTGGTCTGGGTGGCCTGGTTGGCCAAAACAAATCTGTACTCAGTAGGTGGTAGGGAGGTCTGTAGTTCCATATGAGGGCCATCCAACTCCAAAAGTTGACCAGTCTAACTCACAAAATTTCTTTAGGTCAAATGGGTTGATTAAAGTTCCAAAATCAGTGGCCTTCATTTGGAAGTACTTAAAATTGTTAATCATATACTGTAGGGGGATTGCCCCGCAGACGTGTTTGGAGGAATTTTGTCCCATTATGTTATATAGGACCACAGTTAATTACACACAAAAACACACAACCAGCAACACACAAAAGACAGAGACAAGTGGCCACATCCAAAATCCAAACCAAAGGGACCTGGTGACGTCTCATGGGAGTCCTAGACCTGGGAAGTAATGCTGCATCCAGCCTTCCACTTAGGTCTCAAATCAGAGCTCTGATACCCAAATGCAAAACCAAGTTTTTGAGATCTCAAACCAAAGCTTACCTCCAGAGATCCAAGATGCAGAGTAATAGGACGAATAAAGACTCTGGTGCCAATTGAAGAATTTGTTTGTATTGGGCTCTCGTGCAGGGGCCAAAGGACCCAGGGGCCAATTTCCTTCTTGGTGGCATTCCCTAGGAAGACTTGCAACATTGCCCCGCGTCCGAAGCTGTGGTTTTTGGTTCCCCTGAGCGACAAGATCTCACTGGGGCCTCCAAATGTTGTGAGGTTGTTGCCCAGGAAGGGAACCAAACACTTAAGAAGATCTCACTGGGGCCTCCAAATGTTGTGAGGTTGTTGCCCAGGAAGGGAACCAAACACTTAAGAATTTTAACAGAGTCTTTATTAGCCAGCCGGTGACTGCCTCCCCTAGGTATTTTGGGAGAACAGCAGCTATCCTTGGTCTGGTGGAGTTTAGAAAGGCAAAAACCACATCCTGTTGGCACATGGGTTTGCCAGGTGCCCAAAGCAAGCTAGGTAGCTAGGTTACAGAAGCCAAATCGAGCAATTAAAGCAATCAAGCATAGCAATTTTCATTGTGTATGGTTCCTGTTCCCATGTAATGGTTCACTGTGTATGGTTCCCATTTCTATGCAATGGTTTTTGTTTCTGTGAGAAGGTCAAAGGTATCTCCCACAGAAGGGGGTAGTCTGACAATGAGAATGGAGCAGTGCCTTCCCAGGATGGTGTCAGTATTGCTCAGGATTCTCTGCTACACAGTTTTTTCTAATATGTCTATGTCTTGAATTTGCCCAGTTGTCAGGTGATTAATGCAATCACTGAAAAAATTGGTTTGGGAGTATGATCTTGTATACACTTAAAACGTTGCATACTATATTGAAATGGCTATGTTTTTCTGACTACATTTCTGAATAGAATTGGCGGTACTCTGTTAACATTCCAGATAAGAAATCTGCAACATGTTTGTTATTTACGAAAACGTTGCATACTATATTGAAATGGCTATGTTTTTCTGACTACATTTCTGAATAGAATTGGAGGTACTCTGTTAACATTCCAGATAAGAAATCTGCAACATGTTTGTTATTTACGATGGTTCTCTGGACTTAGGACATGAAATTCTATCCAGCGTCTTGAGAGCAATATTAAAAAATGATATAGCATCACAAGTTAATGATAAATATGTTCACCCTAAGAATTTAAATTTTGTGAGTAGATGCAGCAGTGTGATTAGCATTCAGTGGCCTATCTCTAATTCCCTTTCCAGGCATTGAAAAGCCAAACAAGCTTGAAACATTTTGCAGTGTGCCAAGCATTTGTGTGCTCCATTCAGTAGCAGGATAAATTTTGCCCATTTGAATGTTTTTCTGATATACATAGTTTGAAAAACAAATTTCCGCAAATAAGAATATAAAAGTCACTTAATATCCTACACCATCACAGACAAAGAATGTGGGGCTATTAAACATATAACAACTTTATTTCTTATTATTGGCTATAAAATTATTTTCTGGCCTAATTTGTTTCAATCAGACATTTAGTGATGTGTACCTAATTGTCTTTCAATAACAATAACACTCAATTAATATAAATGATGATTTATGCTTGATGTCATTCTAAATTTATAATAATTTAGAAACCAGAGATAACAACATACAGGGAATTGAATGAAATGAATTCATTAAGATATTAGCAAATTGCAAGTAAAGAGTAAAAAAGTTTTTACAATGCACAATAAATCTATAAACAGTTATGAAGTTTTGGGAGTTGGATTATGTAAAATACATATATGCTATATTTGCAAAGTGGAGCATAAACTCTTGGTGGGATGCTTTCTTGTGTATTTACTACAGGTGACAACCAAGATTAGCTTCATGACCTTCATGTACAGCATTGCTGTGTAATACTAATGCTTATATTGCCCCAAGTCTATTTGTGTCACTGACGAAGACATACAAAGCGTTATTCTGTTTAAATGACTCATAAAATTAATAATTACGTTTTTTTCTATATGCAAAAGATGTACAAAATAGAAGAAACTGGACTGGATATTTTAAAATTAATTATGCCTTAATTCTGTTGTACTTTTTTTTTGGAAAACTAATTTTCTGAAGAATAGTTGTACACAGGTTCATTCTTAGGATGACTATTTCAGGTATAGCGTTCAGGGATTATTTCAAGGCAGAAGTACATATTTGCTAGAATGATTCTGGGGATATACTTTCCAGGTTAACAAGAAGGGAGAATTTTAAAATAGGTATACCTAGAATTGCATATTTTTAATGTGAGGAGTGTTTAATTCTATGGGGTCATTTTTCAGAGAAATTCATCAGTTTTTGATGGTGTCTCTATGTCTGTCATGAGAGTGCTTTAGTAATTGTCCTGCCTCTCAGAACATCTCAAAAGTACCTTTTTTTCCCTCTATACTTGCCCATATTTCTCATTTACTTTATTGGATTAACTCACATTTCTTACCTCTATTTGTATTTCCTCCCCTCATTGATACATTGGAAGCAAAATTTAAGATGATAGAATTTTTCTAATACATGATTTTTTATTCCCTGCAATAGTTATTGATTTTGTTCTATATTCACAGATATAAACTTTAGTCATCTTAAAACTGCTGTTACTGTTAGTATCAAATACTCTTTGCTAAACTTCTGATTGTATTAGTAGTAAACTGGCATATATATAGGACCTGGATGAGAACAGTGCAGTAGTATTTTCCTGAATATCAAAATGATATAGAATATATTCATTTTATACTAAAAAAACATTAGATTATGATTATTCTAATAAAATATAGTGGGTGACCCCCCTTTTCAATTTTTCCTTATAGAGATCCTCACTCTATGACTCTCTAAAGAGCAGACATGCTGTCATATCCATCAGTGTGTTCCTAGTGCCTCACCCAATAACTGATGTATAGCAGATATCCAATAAATATTTGTTAAATGAATAAGTAAATAAATTTGACTTTGGAGGGGAGTAGTGGAGATAATCTAGTAGTTTTACACTAGCTTCCCAGGACAAGCAGGAGTGGAAGATGTGAAAAGGGGTCTGTTTTATCTCTTCTCCTGAGCTCCCTGTCCAATACACACATGTGCTGGTATAGCATAGAATATATTTGTCTTGCATATTGCACTTACAGGCTCAGCAGATAAAAATGTTTTAACATTGCTGATCAAATCCCTTTAATTTAAAAGATAAAGAAACTGAGATCCAGCCACATTAGCCACATACCCTTCTGGTATTCAGAGAGGGGCTGAGCCCCGATGGGTAGGCATGTCTCCCAATACAGCTGCCCGTGCCTTCCCTACAACACAGACGCATCTGGAAGGAGGAGCTCTGGATAAGAATATGAAGAAAGAGAAAGATAGGGTGAGTTATTAGCAAACTCTAGACTGCAGTCAATTTAATAACTGTACACTGTGCAATTTTAGGAATGTAATTTTTTATCTGTAAATGGGGGTAGAAGAGATTAAGAATATGAATTGCAGACTAAGAAAAAACTTGGATCCAACAAGGTGTGACATAATATCTACTCCCACTTTACCTGTATTTTAGAGTTAAAATATCAAAGGATGTCAGAGAAAGAAGTTAAAGTTTTGTGAAAATATATTTGTTAAATTTAGACTATTTTGACCTTGAAGCATATCAGCATACCATTTCATCTCTAGAAGATTGATGTGGGTCTTTTTACTTTTCCATTTCTCTCTTGATCATGCTCATGCTTTCCTTCTCCTTCTTGAGCAGTAGTATTATGCTCAAAGACATTATGATTAATGTCTTTATTCACTCATGATAGCATGTGTGTCATTTATGTGTCTTTTTCTACTGATTGGTTTTTCTCCTGGTTATGGGATATGTTTTCCTGCTTTTCATGTCTGGTAATTTTGACTAATGGCAGACATTGTGAATATTGTTGTTAACTGATTTTTTTGGTATTCCTTTAAATATCTGTGGGCTTTGTTCTGGGAAGAATTTAAGTTACTTGGATATAGTTTGATCACCTGTGGCTTGTTTTTAAGCTTTGTTAGGTGGGTTCTGAACAGCATTTAGTCAAGGGCACTAATTTGGCCATTCTCGTGAGGCATTGCCCTTCTGAGGTCTCAAATCAATGTCCTGTGAATTAGGAGGGCATGCTATCCTGGCTCATGGAAGTATCAAGTACTTTCAGGCCTTTGTGAGCTACAGATATTGTTCCACTTATTCCTTAATGATTGTTCTTTCTCTGGCCTAGTAGTTTCCTTTTGTGCATGGCCAGACCAGTATTCAGCCAAACTCTACAATGGACTGTGTATATCTTCAGAGCTTGCTCACTTGCTCTTTCTGTGCAGCTCCCTACTTTCTGGTACTCTGCCCAGCAGATTCTAGCCACCTTGGTGTCCTGGAGCTCTGAACTCTGTCTCCTGAGTTAAGCAAGATTCTAGGGCTCTGTTTCTGATCTCTTTCCCCACATAGCATCTGGAACCTCTCTTTAGGAGTGCATGTTTTACTTACATGTAGGGCTCTCCTCATTTCTCTCCCTTCTCTCAGTGATCACTGTCCTGCATAGTCTCTTGTTCAGTGTCTGACAACACATTTATGACCCAGAGTGCTAACATGAGCCACATAGTGGGTTCTCTGTGAACACTGCCTGAACTTCTGTAAACTCAAGGGCAGTGACTAAGTAATCAATGCATTAGACAAACATTCACTGAGAGTTCATTATGTTATAGGATTTTATTAGTTATTGGGAATACAGAGATGAATAAAGCATGGTCCCATAGCCTAGTGGAGAAAGCTAGCATGTAGTTTTAAACACTGAGATTACAAGAATGGGGAAGACTCTTCCTTAGAAATCAGAAGGCCTTAGAAAACTTTGCGTTTGAAGAATTTAACATATAATTAGATCTTGTACGAGATCTCATATACAATAGCATTCAATAAATAACTGTGGATGAAGGGTCCTGCAGTTAATTTATAGGCATTTTCCGCTCAGAAGTGTTAACAACTTATTTTTTTCTTAGTTCTCAAGAAAAGAGAGCTTAAATAAATACACAATAAGAATATGATAATGTATGTTTTAGCTTGCCCTTTCATGAATATTATTTATTGACAATTCCAGAAAACTTTAAATGTAACATTGATATCTAAGTTATATAGACTTGTTTTGTTTCTGTCATATCAAACAGTTGAAAAGTACCAATTCAATCAAACCTTCATTTTTAACTACTGCTTCCCATTAGCCTTTTTTTTTTTTTTGCTTATTCCTGTTCATATTTTGAAAATCAGGGCCTGCAGATAGTTATTTATATGTATGAATTCACTGGTTCAGTCTAGTGCGAAATAGGTCATTCTGGAACAGTGAGAAATGTGATTGCTGAATTTCAAGCAGTTTTTGCTGCTCAGCTGGATCTGCAGAAAAAGAAAAGGGGTCAGACCAGCACTTGTTGAAGATTTCTTGTTGCCATTGTCCTACTGAAGGAGACTTGATGCTGGTGAATATGTACTCTTCAGTGTATCTGGGAGGAGGAAAGGGAGGCTCAGATCCCAGGTTTAGTAACTATTAGTATATTTTATTTTAGCCACTCATTAGGTATTAGGAAACAAACAAAATGCCATCCTAATTAAAATGTTTGCAGCTTTTTCACCTTAAAAAAATTAAGGTACAGCAAATAATGGTACGGTGAAATTTTGGGGGCATAAGTCTGCTTTTTCTTTTTCTTAAGCATGCCAGTGTACTAAAAAAGAAAGAAAACTGCAGTAGAATTGACAAGTGACAATTCTCATAAAAAATAACAAATTCTTAAAGAAGAAAATAAAGAATACTTCAAAAAAATTCTACCTGACTCAGCATTTGAAAATTGAAATTGCTTAATACTGTGCCTTCTTCTCCTCTGTGTGGAAATTAGGGTACTAAATAGGAAACTATTTATAAGCGGTAAACTATTTACAACCTTGATTAAGGGCCCATTAATTAAAATCTAATTCCCACTGTCAATTGGCAGTTTTGTTTATGAATACATGCATTATTAGTTCATAGCTTTCTGTTTCCTTTTTGAATAACATAACTCTAACACTCTGTAATTATTCCATTAATAACTAGCTAAGAAATTTGAGAAATTCTACATTTGGAAATATTTTAGTCCATTTCAATTGTTAATATAAATAATTTGCCTGTATTACTGAAGAATTTGTTTCAAATTAAACTTGAAAAGAGGCTCTTATAAGAGATTAATTCAGAATTATGCTTTAGGTTCTGTCTGAGTATTCTTGAATCCACTGGTTAGTCTCACATTCATTTTAAGCATGTGAGTGAGAGTGAGAGCTGACAGAGCAGTGAGAGCTCTTCTTGGCTGGCCTGGGAGCCAGTGTGAGCCAGGGGCATACCCATTCCATCCAGGAGCTGTGTGGAGAGCCACAACCACACCTTAGTACTATAAATTATGGTGTTAATCGTTTTATTGACCTATAAGCTAGAAGAGAATAAAAGCATCTTACCCCATCAGACTTGTAAAAGAAAATTTTCATTAAAAAGAAAAGGAATTATTTTTCTGATTTCAACAGAATGGGTGTGTTCCCTCCCACATCCTCATACTTCCACCTTCTATGGACTTAATGAATTTCATGTTTGAAAAGTGATTCAGATAAAACTAATATTCCTATTAAAGATATCATAAAACATCTGCTGTAGTTTGAATGTCCCTTCCAAAACCCATGTTGAAGATTAATCCCCAATGTGGCAGTTTTGAGAGGTGGGGCATTTAGGAAGTGATAGGATCATTAGGGCTCTGTCCTCATGAATGGATTAATTGATTCATGGGTTAATGGATTAATGGGTTACCATGGGAATGGAACTGGTGGCTTTGTAAGATGAGAAAGACAGACCTGAGTTAGCACATTAGCATGCTTTTGCCCTCTCAACATGGGATGCCCTGAGCCACCTTTGGACCCCACAGAGAGTGCCCATCAGAAAGTGTACCCTCACCAGATGCGCCCCCTTGACCTTGGACTTCCCAGTCTCCAAAATTGTAAGAAATGAATTTCTATTCTTTGTAAATTACCCAGTTTTAGGTATTCTGTTATAAGTAACAGAAAACGGGCTAAGACAACATCATCATGCATGGCTCTTGTATCAATATACATTGTTTACATTAAGAATATGCAATAAAATAATTAAAAATCATAGTACTGCATGTTTGTGAATCTTGGGAGTAGGGCACTAACCAATATTCCATTCTATAGGGGAAAAGAAATATCTTTCCTCACCCACCACTAGGTTTATGGCTGAGGCCCCTATAACAAAAGACAGATGAACATGAGAAAAGCATACAAAGTTATTTACATGTAAGTTTTACATGATTCAAGAGTCTTTCATAAAGAAATGAAGACTGAGATTAGAAACAGGTAAACTTGTGTATTTCTATGCCATGTTTGATTAAAAAAAAAAAGTAGATAGATGTGGAGAAGTATGATTGGACACAAGAGGTATGATCTAGTGGTAATAGACTGCGCGGGGTGAGGGAACGGAAATTTAGCAAGGCCTCCGTGTCTTCAGAGATAAGGGTGTTCCTTTCCCCTCCCTGTGTAGGAAGGGGAACATGAGGAA
>NW_007737467.1:17861-19474 GCF_000696425.1 Galeopterus variegatus | reverse complement strand
AATATAGCAGATTAAGTGGATGCTGGGGATAGGGAATGTGGCTGAGGTTTTTTGTTTGCAGCTTTCTATTGGATGGTGCAGATATGCCTCATGGAGGAGCTGGCACTGGGGCAGAAACTTGGGCAAAGTCAAGGAGTGAGCCATGAGAATAAATGAGGAAACAGCAAGTAGAAAGTCCTTGAAGCAGGTGTGTTTGAGAAATGCATTGCTGTGTTTGAGAAACAGAAAGGAGCAAAGTTAGTAAAGGAAAGAGGAACAGCAGGTAAGGTTGGGGTGCTAGCCAGTGTGGAATATACTAAAAAGCATATGTACTTCACAGGGTCTGGTTTTCCAAAGCCTTGCAGTTTCAAATATTGACATTGCAAGGACAGGAAATTTTCCTCACGCTATAAGTATCTGGTGTGAGATAAAGATTTGTAGCACAGCAAGGTTGCTGGCTCAAAGACTAGTTACTGATTGTTATGTAAAGATACTGAGAAACTGCTAGAGGGAGAAGGAATGTTTGCTAAATCAAGCCTTTGTTAGTGGATCACTTAATCGCCTAACAGAATGTCATCTGACTTGTTTTTACTGAATGTTACCAGCTTCTATTGTAAAACTTGTAAAACGGTACTTAGCAAAACCCCACCTATGTCTTTTCCTGTAACTTGCTGGTCTGGAGAATAAATGCAGGAAGAGAACCCCAATTCGTGGTTAATTTCCCAAATGGAAGAAATGCCTCATGCTTGAGGAAGTTCTGGGATATTAACCCCTTTCTGGGGCTTCTCACTGCTCAAAAGAGATGGGCTTTGAGTTATCTTTGGCGGCTCTGTCACCCCGGGGAAAAGGGGTGACAAATCCGTGGGAGGCAAAGCAACAAGCCAGCATGCAGATTATGTTGGGCCTCCTGATGGTTAATTTAGGTGTCAAATTGACTAGATTAAGGAATACCTATGAACCTGGGAAACATTATATTTGGGTGTGTCTGTGAGGGTGTTTCCAGAGATATTAGCATGTGAGCCTGAGTGGACTAGGTGGGGAACATCCACCCTCAGTATGGGCAGGCACCATCCAATCTGTTGGGGGTCCAGACAGAACAAAGACAGAGGATAAAGCAAATGTATTGCTCTATCCACTGGAGCTGGGAAACATTCTTCTGTCCTATGGGTGGATATCAGAATTCCAGGCTCCACAGCCTTTGGATTCTGGGACTTATACCAGCAGCACCTCTGGGCTCCCAGGCCTTTGGCTTCAGTCTGAAAATTACACCATTAGCTTCCCTGGTGATGGAGTTTGGATGTGTTGTCCCCTCTAAAACTCATGTGGAAATTTGATCCCCAATGTGGCAGTGTTGGAAACTGATTGAGTCATGGGGGCGGATCCCTCATGAATGGATTAATGCTCTCCCTGGGGGAGGGGAGATTAATGAGTGAGTTCTTGCTCTATTAGTTCCCGTGAGAGCTCGTTGCTTTAAAAGACCCTGGCACCTTCTCTCTCTCTCTCTTGTTTCCTCTCTCTTGCTTCCTCTTGCCATGTGATCTGTTTGTACCCACTGGCTGCCTGCCGCTTTCCGCCACGAATAGAAGCAGCCTGAGGCCCGTGCCAGATGCAGCTGTCCCAGAATCATAAGCCAA
>NW_007737467.1:16304-17709 GCF_000696425.1 Galeopterus variegatus | reverse complement strand
CCCAGAATCATAAGCCAAATAAACCTCTCTTCTTTATAAATTACCCAGTTTCAGGTTGTTCAGTTATAGCAACACAAACAGACTAAAACACCTGGTTCTGAAGCTTTTGGACTTGGACTGAACCACACTACCAGCATCCCAGGGTCTCCATTTTGCAGACAGCCTATCATGGGACTTCTCAGCCTTCATAATTGTATGAGCCAATTCCCCTAATAAACCCCTCTCATATATCTATATATCCTATTGGTTCTGTCTCTTTGGAGAACCCTGACTTGTAGGTCATGCAAAACAGTCTGGATTTTATTCTAGATGTGATGGAAAGCCATCGGAAGGTCTTAAATGGGAGAACGGCATGATCTCATTTATGGTTTAAAATGATCATATTGGCTGATGGGTAGTGAATAGACAGTGCTAGGGAAAGGATGGAAGCAGAGAAATCAGGAAGTATTATAGCACCTTAAGCGAGATATGATGATGGTGTGGACCTTGGTGATAGGAGTGTAGTTTATGGGAAGTGGTCAGATTTAATATATATTTTGAGGGTAGAACCAATATCTGGATTGGATGTAGGAACTAAAGAGAGGAGTCTAGATGACCTCTCTTGGTACACACCAACCCTGTGATGCTGCTCCACACTGCAGTTAAGGAATGAAGGTTCCAAGGTGATAAGTACTTTGCCAAAGCTTGTTCTGTTTCAGAACCTGGATTAGCTCTGAAAAAATTTTTACATTTTTTTTTCTGGTCCATTGTTTTTTTCATTTCTTACTATTCAGAAAACTAAGGCCATTCTGTATTTAGACAAGGAGGCAATATTCTGGATATCTGCATCCTGAATATAACAAACGCTTACTATTTTTATCACCATAGGGATAACAGAGAATTTCATTGTAGTTGCTTTTTGTTTGTTTTTTGTTTGTTATTGTTTTTTAAAGCATGCACTCAAGATTCTAGATCAATTTCTTTAAGATTGGTTTCTCCTTTCCATTCTATGTGGCCATGCGGGCAGCAATGAATGATTGACAGCCACGTGTGATTTTAGAGGGAGAAAGGAACATTTAGAGAAGGGCTTTGATAAAAGAGGAATAAAATAGAAAAAGGACAATAAATTGGGAATTAAAATCATTCTTATTTATTTGTGGATTTTGTCTGTTGCATATTATTCTCTCTCAATAGTGACAGACCCAGCACCCCTTCTTCTTCATGGTATTGTCTCACAGGGGCAAAGAATGATTTGGGTGGTTTCAGTAAAGTGGGCAAGATGGGGAACAGAGGCACAGTCTAGTTCCTTTCCCTGAATTCTTTGACCCTGGATGCCCTGCTGGGATAAAGCTGACCCTAGTCCACGCTGCAAATAAATTAAGGGTCTGCAGATAATTCCTGTTTTCATTATTAAGGAATAAGCTAA
>NW_007737467.1:13630-15874 GCF_000696425.1 Galeopterus variegatus | reverse complement strand
GCTGCAAATAAATTAAGGGTCTGCAGATAATTCCTGTTTTCATTATTAAGGAATAAGCTAATGCTTAGGCTGTGCTTATGTTATATTATGTGCATGACGCTGATTGAAGTGCTTTACATGTATTAATTCATTTAATCCTCATACAAGCCTATGAGAAACTTACTATTATTTTCCTACTTAAGATTAAGAAACTGATTCCTGATAGGTCAAGTGCCTTGCCTTGGGTTCACAGACTTATAGCTGAGTAGCAGGGGTAGGATTAGAAGCAATAGTTACTCTGGCTCTGGTGTTCTGCTCTTCCTTCTATGCTATGCTTCTCATGAGAAACAAGCACATGTATTAAATCAAATGAAGAGGGAGAATGTTATTTACATTTCGTAGTACCGAATTTCAAGTTTTAGAAAAATGAAGAGGAATATAAGATTAGAAAATAATAGTTGCCTAGGATATAATTAATTCAATTTCAACAATAACAGAATCAAAATAAGTGGTGTTTTTTTTTTTTTTTTTTTTTTTTTTTTTTTAGCAGACATCCATTGGAGGAATATGTGGACATCAGAGAAATGAGCAGAATGACTGGGTGGGAAGGGCTCACATGAGTCTACCCTTAAGAAACAGGTGCCCACCCTGACCCTATCAAAGTCCTTATGACTCACAAGAGGTGTATTTTATATGTGTCATCTGTCCCTTAAAAAATACCTTTTGTCTTATCTCTCTCCACATAATTTTTCAAACTAAATATTTTATAAAGACGGTTTAAATTCTGTAATTTACCTTTTTATTCTTCATGTTTTTTCTAGAAAAGTCTTGTAGAATAAAAAGAATGAGGTTTCCTTTAAAGGAGCCTAGTGAAATGACATTTGCAAGCTTCAAGGGAAAATGAATTATAAAATAATGACTGATAACATATATACTTTGCTTAATAGTTTAGAAACTTTTATGTCTTTGTTTCATCTAGAAATAAAGTTAGCAGAAAACACTGAAATAATATGCTTTTCACAATTATGTTTAAAATTCAGAGGTTTTTAAGGAGGAAATTCTATATTATTGATTTTTATAATATTTTCCATTTTTCAGACCATTTTCTTTAATTTTTTTCCACCTCTTTTTCTAAATAACAGCTTTACTGAGATATAATTCATATATCATAAAATTCTCTTTTTTAAGGTGTTCAATTCAGTTATCTTAGTATAGTCACAGAATTATGTAGTCATCACTGCTATCTAAGTTCAGGACATTTTCATCAGTCGAAAAAGAAACCCTGTAACCAAAGCAGCCACTCCTCATTATCCCCTTTCTTCAGTCCCTGGCAACCACCAATCTACTTTCTGTCTCTATGGATTTGCCTGATGTGAACATTTCATATAAATGGAATAATATAATATAGGCTCGTTTGTGTCTGGCTTTTTTCACTTAGCATAGTGTTTTCAATGTTCTTCCATGTCATAGCATGTATCTGTATCCATTCTTCATTCCTTTTTATTCCCAAATAGTATTCCATTGTAATGATGTATCACATTCTCTCTATCCATTCATTAGCTGATGGACATTTTGGTTGTTTCCACTTTTTAGCTATTGTGAATAATGCTATTATGAACCTTTATATACAAGATTTTGTGTGGACATGTATTTTTATTTCTTATGAGTATATACCTAGGAGTGGAATTGCTGGGCCATGTGGTAACTTTATGTTTAAATATTTTGAAGAGCTCCCAGACTCTTTTCCAAAGTGGTTGTAGCATTTTACAATTCCCCCAGCAATGTGTAAGAATTCCAATTTTTCCACCCTCTTGTCAACACTTATTGTCTGTCTTTTCAATTTCATTTCCTTTGATTTTTATATTTAGAAGAACTGGAAATCTGCCCTACTTGCTTATTCTACACCCTTAGTATTCTTCTGCTGTATACTGTGGTGAAGTTGGTAGCTATTGTCCAGTAGAAAGAGCCCTAAACTTAGAAGAATTGGTTTTGAGTCCCAGCTTATCATTTACTGCTTCAGTGACCTTGTGTAAATCAATCACTTCATTTCTGTGAGCCTAGTTTCCCACTATTTAAAATGGAATTAGTAATTTCTCACTTTCTGGTGAAATCCAATAATCCCTATTATTTCTGGTGAATAATATGTAAAATATATTATAGACTCTTCTTCCTGTTCCTTTTCTGTCACTTACCCTTTTAATCTGTCTTTGATGCATGTTTCTCTAGTAAATAAATAGTGGGAGTTATTAAATAATTTTACTTTTA
>NW_007737467.1:0-12789 GCF_000696425.1 Galeopterus variegatus | reverse complement strand
AACTATTTTATTTTCCCAAAATTTTCTAATGGAATTTAAACCCTGAAAATGCTGTTTTTTTCTGTCTTTGTAATCATTAGTTAGCATTAGAAGTAGTTAGATCAGCAGAAAAGTTGAAAGCAAAGCTAGTCTCATATTCTGATTTTTTGGAAAGAATTTTATAATTTGTCTAGGATAACATATGAAGCAGATAATCCACATATACAAGTTAGAGTTGAATGTGGCTCTTTTTTTTCCCTAACATTTAAAATCTCTTTCCATATTTTTTATATTTATGCTTATAACTTGGGTATACATTCAAACAAAGCCATATTTTCTCCTTTACCTTCTTTGTAGTTAAAGTGGCCCACTTTCCATATTTTTTATATTTATGCTTATAACTTGGGTATACATTCAAACAAAGCCATATTTTCTCCTTTACCTTCTTTGTAGTTAAAGGCAACTTTGAAAACATAGTCAAGGTCTGATGTCTTAGTAACGACGTAATGTCAAAGCCTTCACCAGTTTACAACAGCTGGACTTTTCTACTAAATTTTGCCGGAATTATCTTCTGAAGCCAAATTGGCATAATTACAATCTTTTACACATGCCAGCAACTTTCTTTCCTCTATGTTTTGCCCTTTCTGTGCCGCTGACCTGGGCCATCACTCCGTGTTTTGCCTTCAAGGTCATCTCCCCTTTGACTTTCTCCAAGAAGCCTTCTCTTCTCTTTATTCATTAGAATTATTTTTATTTACTGTTAGATATTTTTAAATACAAAAAGCAATTTATTCTTAAAAAATAATCAAACATATCAAAAAAATGTAGTCCTTTCTACTCCCCAGAGTTCTCTGATATATCCCTTTAGTCATTTTTAATATATATCCAAATAAAGTTTTAACATAAATGGGAATATCCTATACATGCTCTGCATTTGCTTTGTCACAAAACTGTGGATTATCTATTGCACTCATTAAATTAATCCTTTACTCTTTATGTGTATTTTTATTTAACTTTTTCATGTGTGTTAGTCTTACTCTTCTACTTAAAATGAGAAGCTTCTTGGAAAACAGAGACTATATCTTAAGCTCTTAAGTTTTTGTTCTTCCCCATCAGGGATAAAAGGATGCCTATCTTGTAGGAGATACTCAATAAGTATTATTGATTGAATTGGAAATTTGGAACCTATAGCTTAGTGTGATCATCTATAAATTCAGGACAGGTCTTAAAGGATTGATCAATTTCTTTATTTTCACTGTAGGTAATCTAATGAAAGAATAAAATTGATAAAGGAAATTGAGAAGGACCAGCACAAGACATAATGTCTGTCACACTTTGCTTTGTGAAATGAAGGAAAAGGATCACACACAGCTAGATGGGAATAAAAAGAGAAAATCAACAAAAACATTAATAGCAACTTGGTTGGGGACTGAGAGAAAGGGCATATGAAGAGAAACTTTTTGAGAAGTAAAATACATACGGTCAATACAAAAATTGCAGAAGAGACCTGTTATCCTTTTAACTGTAATAAAAGTCCTAGTGGCTTCCAAAATACCTTTTCCAACAAAGAAAAAGGGAGACAAGCTTTGTAGTAAATGAAAGAGAAAATATCTTCTTTTTCCTGAAACAGTTGAAAATAAAAAGTTTTGCTGCAAGAGTATGGGATTGCCTGATAAAATATCTGACATGACATAAAAGCTCTTAATCTTTTTACAAATTTTTGTTTACTTTTGATTCTCAAAGACCTCTACTGATCAATGCTATATTTTATTTCATCTTAAATTAGATTACTAGTGTTTTATACTAAAGGTTCACATTGAAGATATCAGTTATAGGGTCCACTGATCACAAGATCATTTAAACAGCAGCAGCAGCAGCAAATGTATTGTTTTAGCAAGAGTGTCTGTGGCCCAGCTTTGTGCATTTTCTAATGGATGCTGTTCGAATTTAAAAATTTTTTATGCCAGTGGAAAGCAGAATGGCTGCAGCTTAAAACCATAAGCTTCAGGAAGTTTCCTGAAGTTAGAAATTGAATTACTGAGTACATGTTACCTTTTGCATAATTGTATGAAACTGATGAAATGGGTCTCTTTTGCTCTTATTGCTTTCCAAATTCTACCCAAGTGAATTCACAGCTGATGGTTTTAAGCAGACCAGATTAACTTGTTCACATGAAATAAAACCTTTAGAGACAGAAAAACAGAGTAGTCCTACAGCTTCACAAGATGTTATACATATTTGCAAGGTATCCTGTAATTCTGAGGGCAAATATCTTTTCCCTCCTCCAATTGGCTTCATTTATAGTGTTTATAACATATTTTACCTTTTCCTGTTACATCTTTTATTTAGTGAATGTTATTGGCAGAAAAAAATGTCATGAGAAAATTGTTACATCATAAGATTTTCTATCTTATAAAAGGTGTTATTTACATATTTCTTCTGCTAGGAATTCTTTAGGTAGTTAAACAGTGACACACAGGGGAGAATTATTCCTGAGTGATGTATTTGCAAAAATATCTTCTCATTAAAGTTTCTGCTTGTGTTTTTTGTTGTCGATACTGTATATCAGCACACATCCTGCAATGGTGAACTTAAACAAGAGTAACACAATTGCTGTGATCTGGAGCCCTTCTGATCAATAGAGTGGACTAAGCTGAAATGGGAAGATACCCCACCCTACCACCACACAGAATTTAAATCCAAAGCAACAATGTAAGCATTATTTCTATTTAAAGATATGAAATCTGTGGCTCAGAAAGATTTAAGTAATTTGCCCAAGGTCCCAATTAGTGTTGAAGTCAGGATTAAAATTCAGGTCTGTCTGACTGTCAAGTCAACCTCTTTACTCACTACACACATGGTTTTGTTTCCTCAGTTCTAAAAGTTTGATGAAGTAACACTGTTTTTAATCAAAGGAAATTAAAATTTGTAATAACTTATTTTCATAATTTGAGAGTGAAAACTGATTTGGGACTAAAAATTTTACTATTCAGAAATAGTGCTTGTCACTTCTGAGCTTGTTTTTTAGGGGAACCAGGATCTTTATGACCCCATATCTCTCTGTGTTCTAATTTCATGAATCTCACTCTTTAGAAACAAATGCTTTAGTTTGTAATGGCTACCTCTCAAAGGAAAAAAAAAAATCCTTCTTCCTTGAGGCAGAGTACAAACTGTGGAAACTGATTCAACTCATCTCACTTGAGCCCAGCTACTTAGATTCTGCCATACACTGGGTGCCCCAGCTCTGGAGTGTAGCTGCCCTGGGAACCCACAAATGCATTCACATAGGTGTCTGTCAAATGTATCACTTTCTCAAGGGTTTTATTGCTTCTGTGATGTCTGTTTTGAAATTTTTGCAAAATATATCTTTAGCATTTCTCTCAACTGACATGGCATGCCTTATACATTCAATTCTGTATTTTTAGTAGCTTTGAAAAATTTTTGTTAAAATAAAAGCCACAGATTAATATAGATGGTAATTAAAAGTTGGTACTTTTTGGGCCGGCCCGGTGGCGCACTGGAGAGTGCGCCGCTTGGGAGCGCAGCGGCGCTCCCGCCGAGGGTTTGGATCCCATGTGGAGACCGGTTCCCGCTCACTGGCTGAGCGCGGTGCGGGCGCAACACCAAGGGTTGTGATCCCGTTGCCGGTCCCCGGTGCGGGCATGACACTTAGGGTTGCGATCCCATTACCAGTCAGTAAAAAAGGACAAAAAGGACAAAAAAAAAAAAAAAGTTGGTACTTTTTTGCCTAGTACTTTTTCCCCTGCCCATGCACTCACTATTGAGAAGAATGGGAGAATATTGAGGGTTGCGATCCCATTACCAGTCAGTAAAAAAGGACAAAAAGGACAAAAAAAAAAAAAAGTTGGTACTTTTTGCCTAGTACTTTTTCCCCTGCCCATGCACTCACTATTGAGAAGAATGGGAGAATATTGCTTGGGAAATTACTATCACAAAGTATAGTTTAAATGTCACATGCGCACTAACTCCACAATACACACAATTTGCTTAAAATGGATGTGCTGAGCCACACCCATCTGGACCCGAGATGAGGGCCCTGACCAAACTATTCTATTTTCCCAACACAGCTCCATCTGTATTTGTAGTAAAATGTCTATATTTGTCTCAGTACATGCCAATTCCAAGAATGAATTGATCTTTTTGTGAGCAGTTCCCTCTTGAAAGCAAAGAAAAGAAGGAAAATTAAGCTCTGGAGATTGACATAACTTCCCTTGCCTTTCTAATTTTCATTCCAAAAAAATAGAAGAAAAATTTTTTACTCAGAGCCTGCCAGGAAGATTTGGGTAATAGAAATTTTATTGCTGTTTATATTGTAAATTATCAAGAACTTCCCAGGAGTCCTTCTAAAACATATTTTAATTCTTTGTTATGAAATGAGACTCTTGGTAGTTAACCATGAAGAACCTGTATTATGCAAATATTTAAAATCTGAAGATCTTTTAGAAATACATGCTGGAATATTTACAAATATAATGACATAATTTCTGGGATTTATTTAAAAACAATTCGATTTAGGGAGAAGTAGGTCAGCATATAAATGAAATAAGATTACCCCTAAATTATTGTTGACCTGGGTGATGAATACATACATGAATGTTCTTTATACTATTTCCTCTACTTTTTAGATGTTTGAAATTTTTCATAGTGAAAGATAAAAAATTTTATGATAGTTCAGAATGATAGTTTCATGGGATGAAATGCTTTCTTGCTAAAGAAACAAAGTTTCTTTAAACTAAGCTACTTTTAAAAACTTTTAAAAAATTTATTACATACAAGTAATATTATAATTATAAATAATCAATTTTTACTTCAGTAGTTACTTATAGGTATGACTTATAGCATTGTGCACATGGAAAAATTTTGAAACACTGGGTATCGGTTAAGAGAAAGGAAGATGATAAAGGAGGTGAGAACATGCCACCCCAAAATATACCACTCTAGCATATTGACTATTTTGAGTTAAAAGCACTTGAAAAACAGGAGGTGCAAGGCAATACTCTGACCTTCCTTCTGTCTCTTAAGAGCAGGAGATGAAATTCCCATGTGAGATATGTTCTCCCTATACCAGAAGGAAAGTATCATTCTCATCATCAAGGATGGGAAGTTGAGGTTGAGGGAAATACAAGCATTGTCAGACTAATCCTTATCTTCCTAGCCACTTGCCCCCCACCCCCAATTAACTATCCTAGCCCAAACCTCTTTCCCTTACCACATTTTCATAATTTATTACTCTCTAATCTTTTGTCTGTAATTCAGTATATATAAGTGTTCAACTTTTACTGCATCTTTGGGTCTTCATTTCTTTATAAAGCCTCCTGTGCCATGTAAAACTTATATTAATAAATTTGTGTGCTTTTCTCCTGTTGATCTGCCTTATGTCAAATTATTTCTCAGGCCCAGCTTAAAAACACTAAGAAGGTAGAGGTAAAATTTTGCCCCCCTATGATGTTCTGTGTACCAAAAGTAACTGATAAATATGTTAATGTCTACTTATATCAAATCTTCATTAAGAAAAAAAACCCTACGGTGTATGATCCATGAACTTTTGTAGATAGATTTAAAATTTTTCTGGTCTTTTGAGAATACAATTAATCATTAAATGATTTATTTAAGATCTACTGAAGTCACTATGTTTTCATCCATCTGACCATAAACTTGTCCTTTAATAAATATTCTTTTTGTGTCTACTATGAGTTTATTCTAGGAGATTAGTGGTGATTAAGATAGGCAAGTTTCCTACCTTCATGGAGCTTACATTCTAGAGCGTGTAGGTAGGTAAATAAATGAGAAACCTATCAGACAGTATCAAATGTTATTCAGAAAATTAAGGTAGGGCCGGCCCGGTGGCGCACTGCTACAGTGCGCCGCTTGGGAAGCGCGGCGGCGCTCCCGCCAAGGGTTCGGATCCCACATACAGACCGGCCGCTCACTGGCTGAGCGAGGTGCGGGAGCAACACCGAGGGTTGCGATCCCGTAGCCGGTCCCAGTCCGGTATGGGCGCGACACTGAGGGTTGCGATCTGTTGCCGGTCACGATAAAAAAGACAAAAAGGAAAAAAAAAAAATTAAGGTAGCATAAAGTGATGGAAAGAAGATGCTAGGTCATCAGGGAAGGTGTTGCCGGTCACGATAAAAAAGACAAAAAGGAAAAAAAAAAAAAAATTAAGGTAGCATAAAGTGATGGAAAGAAGATGCTAGGTCATCAGGGAAGGCACCTCTGAAGGAATAATCTTTAAGCTGAGATATGAATATCAACAAAGAGCCAGTCATGCAAAGATGAATTGTTTAGTGATTTTGTTAAAAAGTAGAATCGTGGGCCAGCCCGGTGACGCACTTGGTAGAGTGCGGTGCTTGGGAGTGCGGCGGCGCTCCCGCCGAGGGTTCAGATCCCAGCCCGGTGACGCACTTGGTAGAGTGCGGCGCTTGGGAGTGCGGCGGCGCTCCCGCCGAGGGTTCAGATCCCATATAGAGACCGGTCAGCTCACTGGTTGAGTGCGGTGCGGGCGCGATACCGAGGGTTGCGGTCCTGTTGCCGGTCACGGTACGAGCATGACACTGAGGGTTGCGATCCTGTTACCGGTCACGAAAAAAGACAAAAAGGAAAGAAAAAAAAAAAGTAGAATCTTAGAGCTATGTCTGACTTTCATAGTGGTAGGATTTTATCCAAATTGTATATTTATACACGTTGATCCTACTGTACCAGTCAGTAGACTGGCTAAATGTCCCCTAGAGGTGCCTTTAATTCTGTACCACTTCTTCATTCATCAGCACACTATAGGCTGGCTTGCTTTCTCCTATGCCACGGGGCTCTTTAACATCCAGTGCAAACTTGAAGCAGGATGGTTGTGTTTGGCATGCTTCTCGGATTTTCAGCCATTGTTGTGAAGGCTGCACTCTCTAACCCAGAACTTTATACTATCCTCTGGTTGCTCAGACTGCTCCTTACTTCCTGATCCTTTTTCTTCCATACTGACTGCCATCTAGGCACCTTTTGTTGCTTGCACTCCCCACCCCCAAAATAAGAAAAGCCTATCTTGTTGTCTATGTCTGCTCAATGCCCAATTCTTATTCTTCTGGAGATTACTCCTGGATAATCTGATATCCCAATCTGGGTGGGCCAATATGTGAATGCAAGAAAGCTTAACTGTTCTTCTTCTCTGTCTCCCACTCTGCTTCCCCTTGCTTTCTATCTATATTCTGTCCTTCCAGGGTAACATAAGCATGTTTTCTGCAGGTCTTTTGGGGGTAGTTCCTATACATTTAGTGTTAATTTTGAACTGCCACCAAAGACATTCTGGAGGAAATGGGCATAGTAACACTAAGATTGTCGTATGTGGATGTGGGTAATTGCCTAAATTAAGAGCTATTCTTGCTCATGTCTGAAAAACACTATGTTTTCCATTTTCGCAGGATCAATGTTATTGATAATGAATTAATGGCTTCTTACTGAGCTGAAAAATCATTTTGCTAGTGCTTCATGTGTGGACTCTGTGCCTAAATAAATTGCTGTTTCAGTGCATTTGCAAACAATAACTAACATTTATGAACAAAATCAGATGGAATATTTTGTGTTGCAGTAATCATTCACTTTTTGGAATTCTTAACTTCATGGAATTGCAAGCAACCGTAACAGTTTTAAAACACTGGATCTATATCTAGGAAGATAACTGGATTGATGTAGTAATCATGCTGTTTAAACAGATTTAGAGCAGTTGCAGCTGCTTAGAATTTTAAACTGTTAAAAAAATTTTTATCTATATTTTTAGAAGTTATGTTTTGGCATCGAGAATGTGTCCATGTCTGACATTGATTTTACCTGTCTAGGAAATTGATTTATTAGTTTTTCTTATTTCTGAGAATACAGTTCTCTTCATAAAATTCCCTAGTTCTCTTCAAACAATTGAATTTGTGTCATTTTGTTCTGGCATCTGACTTAAAAGGTGAAAACTCTACAAATGATGTCATTTATCATCACATGAGCTCTTGTTATGAATAAAATGTAACTACATTGCCATTTATTAACTCTGGCCTAATAATAACATTACTAAATTGCACATAATAGGTTATTAACACATAGTATTACCAACACAACAAATAATGTTAAAATTTATTGAAGTAACAAAAAATAACTCATTTTTCAGGGAATTATCAAAACAGATGGTGGAGAATCACATTTTGTTAATGTGATTAATCAGTTGATTTACTCTGTATAGTATATATGGTTAAAACTGGAAGAGACTTCTGTTCTCCAATACTTTTGTTAATAGCTTACTAAAATAATTTATTTAAATTTAATGTAGCTTGAATTTCCTCAAGTAATGGGCATAAATACCATCCCCTGTTTTTTCTTTCTAACAGTGTGGTAAAGGTTAAATGAATATCGCATATTAAAGTGAGAAAGTGTCAGAGGTTTCCACTAATTTCTGTTCTCAATTCTTTTTTCATTTACGTAGTGTAAGTAAATATTTTTTGCCATCTAATGTTCTTTATAAAAGTAACTTTGAGATCTTTAAAAGTAGCATTCTGGTGGACACATGGAAAACACCATGAATAGGAAGAAAAATACATCCCTCCCTCAAATGTAAACATATGATGTTATGATTTTTAAATTTATGTTGTAAGTGACATACTTGCTCTTTAAAAGTACTCACTTATATATAAAATAGGAAAGCTAAATATATCACTTATCATATTTGTCCAGAGAAGCAAGTTTTTATCCTCAGCATGATGACTGCTTCCCTATCAATTTTTAAGTGCTCTGATAAAATTCATAAGAAATAGACATGCCAAGATAAACATTATGTTGGTTTTTCATAGAAGGTCACTCATTTATTTTTTGGCATTCTTGTTTCTGTCAATTTTGATATAAGCCTTTCAAAATTTAGGCTTTTAAAATCATTTTTATTTTTGCTTCAGCCTCCATAAGGTTCCTAATCATAGTAAATCATGTAATCGTTAGTCTCCAGAAATGGTTTAGACAGTAACATTTTTAGAGCAGAATATGAGGGCCCTTTGCAGATTTTGAAAGTAATGTATTTTCAATTGCAAAAAGACTTTTATCTTATAAAATAGGGGGAGCACATTTGTAGCTTTGTTTGGGTTATTTAACCTCAGACCCATTTTTATACATGGATGCAGAACTTCTAAATACTGTCCATGTGAAACAGCAGAATGGGGTTTAGAAATAGTTAAAGTATCTTAATTTTTTTAGAAGATATTTTATTTATTTAATTTTTTGAAATTATATTTGTACCCTGTGTCCCCCCCCATTGTTCCCCAATCTCCCTCTCCCTCTTCCCCCTCCCCCTTTGTAGCTCTAGGAATGTTCTCTCCCTCTGTAAGACCACAGCACTGCTTCTTTCCTTCCTTCCCTTCACTCTTAGCTCCCACATATGAGTGAGCACAGGCAGTATTTATCCCTCTGTGCTTTGCTTATTTCACTCAAAATAAGTTTCTCCAGGTTCATCCATGTTGTTGCAAATGGGAGTATTTCATTCTTTTTATGGCAGATGAGTATTCCATTGTGTATATATACCACAGTTTCCTTATCCAGTCATCCATCGATGGACATTTAGTTTGGTTCCATATCTTGGCTATTGTAAACAGAGCTGCGATGAACATGGGAGTGCAGGTATCTCTTTGACATGATGATTTCCATTCCTCTGTGTATATACCCAGCAGAGGGATTGCTGGGTCGTATGGAAGATCTATCTGTAGTTGTTTGAGAAACCTCTATACTGTTTTCCATAGTGGTTGTACTAACTTACAGTCCCACAAACAGTGCAGGAGCGTTCCCTTCTCTCCACACCCTCACCAGCATTTGTTATTCACTGTCTTTTTGATTATAGCCAGCCTAACTGGAGTGAGGTAGTATCTCAATGTGGTTTTAATTTGTATTTCCCTGATGACTAGTGATGTTGAGCATTTTTTCATGTATCTGTAGGCCATTTATATGTCTTCCTTTGAAAAATGTCTATTCAGCTCCTTTGCCCATTTTTTAATTAGGTCATCTACAGATTCAATGCATTCCCCATCAAAATACCAATCACATTCTTCACAGAAATGGAAAAAAACAATCTTACCTTTTGTATGGAAAAACAAAAGACCCTGAATAGCCAAAGCAATCCTGAGCAAAAAAAGTTAAGCCAGAGGCATAAGACTACCTAACTTCAAATTATACTACAAAGCTATTGTAACCAAAACAGCAGGGTACTGCTATAAAAATAGACATTCAGACCAGGGGAGTAGAATTGAGAACCCAGAAATCATTCCTCAAGCTTATAACCATCTGATATTGGACAAAGGCAACAAAAGTCTACAATGGGGAAAAGACTGCCTCTTCAACAAGTGGTGCTGGGAAAACTGGATATCCATATGCAGAAGAATGGAACTAGACATGCATCTCTCACCATACACTAAAATCAATTCAAAATGGATTAAAGACAAGTATAAGACTTGAAACTGTAAAATTACCAAGGGAAAATACAGGTGAAACACTTCAGCAATTAGGGCTGGGGAACAAAACATTTCAAAACCATTTACTTAGACAAATAATAAAATATAAATAATTAAAATTTTAACCTTACACATGTACAGACATCTTCACTCACTTCCATTTCCCCATCTCCCCCACATACATGAATCACTCATACTTAAAAGTGTCTTTCCAGGGACAGTAAATTACAACTCAATTTTTATAATTTATCAACAAAACCCAGTAAATATTTCATTGTTGAAAAAAATGCCTTTTTTCTATATTTTACATGCTATAATCAATTCTTATGGTAACATTACCACTAAAAATCTTAATCCGCTTAAAAAAATAAAAATTCAGTAGTTTATGCAGATAGTTATCTTACACGGGAACTACTGCCCCCTTGAGTTCTATAAAAAAAATCCCCATCAAAATACCAATCACATTCTTCACAGAAATGGAAAAAAACAATCTTACCTTTTGTATGGAAAAACAAAAGACCCTGAATAGCCAAAGCAATCCTGAGCAAAAAAAGTTAAGCCAGAGGCATAAGACTACCTAACTTCAAATTATACTACAAAGCTATTGTAACCAAAACAGCAGGGTACTGCTATAAAAATAGACATTCAGACCAGGGGAGTAGAATTGAGAACCCAGAAATCATTCCTCAAGCTTATAACCATCTGATATTGGACAAAGGCAACAAAAGTCTACAGTGGGGAAAAGACTGCCTCTTCAACAAGTGGTGCTGGGAAAACTGGATATCCATATGCAGAAGAATGGAACTAGACATGCATCTCTCACCATACACTAAAATCAATTCAAAATGGATTAAAGACAAGTATAAGACTTGAAACTGTAAAATTACCAAGGGAAAATACAGGTGAAACACTTCAGCAATTAGGGCTGGGCAAGGCTTTATGAACATGAGCCTAAAAGCACAAGCAGCAGAAGAAAAAATAAACAAAAGGTATTGTATCAAACTAAAAAGTTTCTGCACAGCAAAGGAAACACTCAACAGAGTGAAAAGACAACCTACAGAGTGGGAGAAAATCTTTGCTAACTATGCATCCAACAAGGGATTGATATCCAGAGTATACACAGAACTCAAGCAATTATACAGTTAAAGTATTTTTAAAGATACAGGAGAGACATAGAGTGAATAAATAGGGAGAAGTTTCCTAGATTTTTTTCTCCAAATAGTGCATACTGGTAACAGTGTTATATACTTGTCCTGCTGGCATCTGTATAAAGAAAACTTGATCACATAATAGTCATCCCTCCCTCATATTATCATCAAGTTTACCAGGGTTTGGACACGTTTCTGGATATAAAATATATAGAGATGCATATCCTTTTTATCAGAAAGATGATTTAAGTAACTTGTTTGTGCAGAAGAGCTTTCCCTTGTATTTTGCCCTTGCTTCTTGATTAACAAACTGGTCACAGGGAGCCTAATTTGCACAAAACAATGACTGAAAAAAGCACATGCTGCTAAGTGCCACAGTTTGAGTTTTGTGCTTGCGCTCTAGTTAAGTAACCATTTAAAGTTTAAGAGCCCAAGGCTTTTTAACTGTGCACCCTTCAGAGAGCATACTATGTGCAAGTACAGATTTTGATTTTTAAACCGTAGACCTTATGCTAATATTTGGGAACACCAGGTGATGGAGAAACTACACAGGGGAATACAGACATCTAAAATGAAGGATTATAGTACATGCAGATGTGTTCTAGCTCCAGCATCGTGAATCTGTGGTTTTCTAAGTATTTAAATGGCTTTGATTTTTAAAAATAATGCTCTTTTGCTTTCCACATTATCGTACATTTACACTACATCTTGAAATAAAGTTAAGCATTTAGAATAAGACGTAGTCACCCCACTGAGTTAAAAATTTTAAATCTTATTCTATTGCACTTGCCCTTAGACAGATCCACCCACTTTAACTTTGAGGTCTACATATAAGCTTCACAAATGTAAATGAAATAAAATGACTAAATCAAAAGATTTTAAAAAACTGACAGTGTAGGATTGTGAACTTGAATGGGAAGAAAAGGAAATTCTTCTAAGATGCTACACACTATATGATATAATATTTTTTCATTGGTGACCCTTAGGGAATATCTACCAGTATAAATTGCCTTTTCAGCTTTTCAAGATGAGTTACTTATTAGAAAATCAAAGAAAGTCTTCTTTAGTCATCATTTTAATGCCCTACATCAGTGGAGTTGATTTTGTTTCCTCATAAAGTTTTGCTTTTCCTCAGTAAATTACTGACACAATGCAGGGGGTTGGGGGTACAGGACTGAGTTTTTTTT
>NW_007737466.1:41135-52771 GCF_000696425.1 Galeopterus variegatus | reverse complement strand
AACGTAAGTTTCTCCAGGCTCATCCATGTTGTTGCAAATGGGAGTATTTCATTCTTTTTTAGGGCTGAGTAGTATTCCATAATGTATATATACCACAGTTTCCTTATCCAATCATCCATCGATGGACTTTCAGTTTGGTTCCATTTCTTAGCTATTGTAAACAGAGCTGCGATGAACATGGGAGTGCATGTATCTCTTCAACATGATGATTTCCATTCCTCTGGGTACATACCCAGAAGAGGGATTGCTGGACCATATGAAAGATCTATCTGTAGTTGTTTGAGAAACCTCCATACTGTTTTCCACAGTAGTTGTACGAATTTACAGTCCCACTAACAGTGCAGGAATGTTCCCTTCTCTCCACACCCTCGCTAGCATTTGTTATTCACCATCTTTTTGATTATAGCCAGTCTAACAGGAGTGAGGTGGCATCTCAATGTGGTTTTAATTTGCATTTCCCTGATGACTAGTGATGGTGAGCATTTTTTATTGAAGGCAGAGAGTTATGTAAACAAAACGGAAGGGAGCCTCTCAGAGTCCTGTGAGTCATTGCAAGAGACCAGAGCATGACCTACCCCATGGGAAGTGTTTGGAGCAAATACGGTGAGGGAGAAGGGCCCACTGGGGGAACACTGGGGCACAGCAGGGACAGCTGATCTGCACCTCAATTAGCCCGGGACCACAGAGGAGACTGGTCAGGAATATAGAATTGCATGGGGTGCAGTTTGATGTAAAGACTCAGGCCCAGACCAGAGTTTCTACACAACCCAAGTGCAGGATTTCACCAGATCCAGAAGTACCTATAAAGTCAACCATTAAAACCTAAGCTGCACAAAAAGCCTTCCCCAAGGAATCAGCAGCAAAGCAACAATTTGGCTCAACCACAGGACTCAAGTGCTGGTCCCCACAGGAAGCTCCCCCATTGTAGAAGTAAGCAAAGAACAGCAAATTAGTTCCAGTGCAGAGTTTAAGTGGTAGGAACAGTAAATAATCCAACACAGAACTGAAAGAAAAAACAAAGTACCCACAACCAGAGACAAAGTTTGATAGTAACTAGTAAAGGTCTCATGTCACTAAAGAACACCTATAACACGAAGAAGTACTGGAAGTCTCCTGGGATACCATGTCAGAAAGGGGAGAGGACCAGGAGCCTCAGCCATGCCCCCTGATACCCGCAACCAGCCCTGAGGGTGGGGGCCCAGGGCCTCAGCCACACACACCCCAACATGTGCAACCAGCCCAGCGACGACTACTGAGATGATGTAGGAAGTGCTCCAGGCTCTCCTGAGCTGGGGCGGTCAGGGGCCTCAGGCTGTGGTCATAACCCCCCCAAAACCATAACCAGCCCAGCGAAGACCACCAAGCCACAGCAAGAAGGGCCCTAGATTCCCAAGCTGGGGTGGTGAAAGGTGAGGGCTTTCACCATACCCCCCTGACATCTGCACCTGCCCAATAATGACCAAGCCACCACTGGAAGCCGTTCCAAGACAATCTTTTAGCAGTGGGAATTGCATCTGTTTGTCTGCTTGGTTTGCCAACTGACCCTCTTTAAAGTCTTTTGTTAGGTAATTTCAGTGGTACCATTCTGAAAGGCTGGACTTGCATTTCCCTTCTCAAATAAGAAACATCCTGTTTTCATTTGTGATATGGGTATCATAAGAGGGTATAAGCTTACGAGAATCGTTAAGATTGTACACTGTACCAGGTTCAGTTTCCGTGGATCATCAGATCTACTCAGAGCAAGCTGTTTCTAGATCCTGGCTTCCCCTCCAGAGCTGCCCAATAAAGGAAAGATGTGGTGTCAAGTAATAAACCCTGGCCACCACTGCTTTCACTTCATCTATCAACACAAACTATCTTAGCCTTTCCCAGGGACATGAAGGGACACTTCAGCAGTGCCTTCCTCACAGCCACCTCAGTAGAAGCCCCAACAGCTTCAGTATCCAGTTCCAAGAGAACCGATTCATAGTAGCTTTATCTTCCTCAGCAACTGCCTAAAAGGATAAAATAACAAAACCTGGAGTGCAGGAAGTTAAAAGCCTATATTGACAGTGAGAAACAAGAGATGGGAAGGAATCTTCAGTCCAACTACTCACTTATTTTTCTCCACCCTGACAGAAGTGGTTCCATTCATACTCTGGATTTGAATGTGACTGATGAGCTACCTGGGTGTTCTTGTGAGGATGTGCCCAGTTTGATAATACACAACCATATATTGACTTTCTCTCATACTCTGCTTCATTTTTCTTTCCCCCCTCTTTTAACCTCCCTGGACTGGATTTAACTCATAATAAAGCTTTAACAGGAAAGCAGTGTTTCAATATGTTATCTAGAAAATTCAGGCTCAAAAAACTTATTCAACATGTCAAAGTTTTCTAGCATCTATGCCACAACCCCTGCTGCCAGCAGAGGTAGCAGCTGAAACTCAAAGTATTTATAAAAATATTTTCTCAAAGAACACTGAGATCTGCCAAAGTATGGAAATCATAGAGCGTCTCCAAACCTGTTTTTAAAGGGTCTCATGGAACTTGTTTATTCAGCAAAGGAAAAAATATTTCCAAATGTTACAAAATAACATACAGACATGTGAATTTTTAACACGTGTTCGTGGATTAAAGCATTAGTAGGTGAAAAGAGTAAAGACTCTTTTATTGAGCCTAATAAAGCTTTAACAGGAAAGCAGTGTTTCAATATGTTATCTAGAAAATTCAGGCTCAAAAACCTTATTCAACATGTCAAAGTTTTCTAGTATCTATGCCACAACCCCTGCTGCCAGCAGAGGTAGCAGCTGAAACTCAAAGTATTTATAAAAATATTTTCTCCAAGAACACTGAGATCTGCCGAAGTATGGAAATCATAGAGCGTCTCCAAAACTGTTTTTAAAGGGTCTCATGGAACTTGTTTATTCAGCAAAGGAAAAAATATTTCCAAATGTTACAAAATAACATACAGACATGTGAATTTTTAACATGTGTTTGTGGATTAAAGCATTAGTAGGTGAAAAGAGTAAAGACTCTTTTATTGAGCCCCCTGGATATGAGAACAGCAGAAGAACTTTCACTATAAAATATTTAAACAACATGTGAGGAAAATGAAACAGAAGAAAGGGAACAAATTGCACAGTTTTGAAAAGTTTTGACAGAAAGCGAGAAAGAAAAGGAAAAATATAGCCTAATGATGCACATGAAAAATTTAGAGCATATTTTTATAAAGAATATATAAAACTTGTTTAACAATTCATTAGCTATTTTTCCCCCTCACATCTAGTTTTCTAGGCATCACTTTATTTTATAGAATTAATAAGTTGGATGCTTTGAGTACAGAACCTGTTCTGTCAAGCAATGGACTCTCCTTGCAGTCACTGTTGTCAACACTAACTTCTTTTTGTATTTATTCTTCTTAAAACTTAAAAATAAAATGCCAATCATTTTTTAACATATATATTAAGAGGTCATCATTTTGACTAGTCGATTTCACAAGCGTCGCTGGCAAAGGAGAAACATGAAACCAAAAGAGTTTGTTTTACTGTCTCAAAGACACAAACCACTTGGCAAGTCATAGATCTGCTCACAGGTCCTATTTGACAGGTTCAGACACCATTCTACATTCCACCAGACAAAAGTACCTCACCTTCCAGGCTGGTCACTCAAGCCAAAGGTTGTTACTTATTTTCAATTCTAAATATAAATACATTGAATTCTTCTTACCAAAATCAACATCCAATAGGAGCTTCACAATAGGAGCTTCAAACTAATCGTGGTACCATCTCCTCCCCACCCTGCACTCCTGTTAATTGTAGAAAATTAGATTGGAAAAAAACAATGGCATATAGACTAAGGAATAAAGCATTGAGAAATGATGCCTTCAGTGCAACAATTTTCAAAGGAATGATACAAAGCTAATATTTTTAAAAGAAAATGCTGTTATACTTTATAAATATATAACATTGCTTGCAAAAAAAATAGGCAATACATTTTTTGGTTTCCAATCAGCATCAACTGTAGGTGCTAATATTTTTAAATATGACTTTTTTCTAATTGTTTCTTCATTAATTCCTCAGATATTTAAGTACCTACTGTGTGCTAGGAGCTATACTCAGTGCTGAGAATATGGTGGCAAGCAAAGCAGCCTTGTGTTTTCTACTCACAGAAGTTACAGTTGGAGGATTCTATCAGGCATAATCTGCTACAGAAGAACCAGCACTAACAGCAGGATTTCATAACTGTTATAAATGCGTGTCTGTGATTTTGCACCTTTTGAAATGAAGATAATCATGTTTTGAATGTTTCCCAGAGTTTGGACAACTTTATTTAAAAGTCATGGAAAGTTAGTCAACTAGTAAAAATTTTAAGGGATAGGCAGTCCCGAATGTACAAGAAAAACACTAGGTAATGAAACGCTATGTTATGTAACTAGGGTGCAAAGTTTCAATGGCTAAAACAGGGAGCTCAGTAATGGACTGCTGAGCATTTGTCCTCTGTCCCACTGACTTGCCCCGACTGCTTTTAAGACTACTACGTGCTGTGGATGTGTTATGAACTGAGAAACATTACGGGAGTGTATTCATTGCCTCCTAAAGAATTGCAGATGGTGAAGGAAAAAATATGAACTCAAACTAAATAAACATTTTTTTCTTACACATCCTAAACATTTTTGTCTGGTAGTGATTTAACAGAAATATAAGTAATAGATTTGACTCAAATAGAATTTGCACCTATTAAAATTTATCTATTTTTTTGCCTTTGATTGACTAAGTTTGAGCTTGAGTACTTGACAGTTTTCTCTGACAATTTATTGCCCTCATCTATAAACAACTAAAGAATTCTTGCCCATGCCTTCAGACCAAGAATTCAGCTCCCTTACCAGTCCAGCTATTAGAAGACTCCACAAACTGCAAATTCAAGACTCTGAGTGTTAACTTCGGGCATTCTCAAACTGTTTTAGCTCCTGCGTATCCAAGCCTCTCTTATTCTCAATTTTGGAGACCATTTGAATCTGTTATTTCAATTAAATTTACTTTATTCTTTCTTTTATATTGCTCTTTTAGGTTTATGAATATCTTTTAGTAATTTATAATTTTATTGCTTTACTAGATTTAATATTTTTCTCTGGAGTTAATATTTTATATTTTACTTATTTAAAGAATTGTATTGACTTCTATTTCTTTGTGGTAATAGAATCATACTGAATCATTATCACTAGTCTCAGTTGTTTCATCTTATTTTTAGTTATTGGTTTTAGTATTTTTTTATTCTATTTACTTTTGATACTTTACAATTTCTTAATTTGGTTATAACATGTCATTGCTATGAAATTTTCCTATATTAAATAATAACTTCTGATATTAAATAAGAATGAAACATTAAGCAAAGGGTTGGGAAAAAATCAAAGATGTGAGCAGGTAAAACCTAAACCTAAACAATTTAAATTACCATAATCTTTGGCTTTTTAATACTCTGTGGGATAAAAAGAAAACAATATAAGAGTGTATGTGTATATACGTATACACACAAATATGTTTGCACATATGTATATATCTATATAATTATACATTATATGACTGCCTAAATATAGACAATGAGAACACCGAAGGTGGGAAAGTAACCTATTGCCAACCCACTTTTTATTTGCACTGCCACCTTACTGATTGATTACTGTATCACCTCCACTCCTGACAAAATCTCGTAATTGCTTTCTTACTCTTCTCCCTGTCTCTATTCTCTTACCACTAAAATCCATTTTACATAGCCAGTTACTTGTTTGCCACGACACTTTAATAATATGGATTTTAAAAATTAAAAGCTACAGTACTCCCTTTAGAAAGTAAAAAAAAGATAAGCAATGAAAAAAAAGTATAGTATAAGAAAAGAAAAACACTTGCATTTCTTTCACAGTATTCTGGCCATTACAGTTCAGGCAAAATTTGAAGTCTGCTTAATTAGAGCCTGTGTTTATGAAGGCATAATCAAAACTTAAAGAAAATTGAAATTTCTCACATGCCAAAACTACACTAAATCTGATTGTACAAATACGATTTGTTTTAAAATGTTATTGGCAATTTTATTTCAATACTATTCGATCTCTTCAGAATCAGACATAATTTTTCAAGTTGGTAGCAATCTTTGTGATGTTGAACATATTTTCAAATGCATATCTCTGTCTGGCATACTTGGTATTTTGATGCAATTTTTCGGTGGTTTAAGATAAATAAAAGTAAAATAACAAGCTATTCTGCATAGCTAATCTTACATAGTCTAAATTCAGTCAAGATTATTTTTCCCAAGAAATTTATGTCTGAAGAATATCCAAGCAAAAGAGTTGCCATTTAACTGCCAAACTGAGCAGAGGTTATTCTCCAAAACTCATTCTATGAGGCCAGTGTCTCTCTGATCCAAAAATCAGGCAAAGACACAACAAAAAAGAAAACTACAGATCAATATCTTTGATGAACACAGATGCAAAATTCTCAACAAAATACTAGCAAACAGAATTCAACAATACATCTGAAAGATTGTATGGAACAATCTAGTGGTATTCATCCAAGGGATGCAAGGATAGTTAAAAATATGTGAATCAACAAACGTGATACACTACATCAGCAAAATGAAGGATAAAAACCATGTGATCATCTCAATAGGTGCAGAAAAAGCATTTGACGAAACTTAACATCTCTTCATGAAAATGACTCTCAACAAATTAGATAGAGAAGGAAAGTTTCTCAACACAATAAAAGCCACATATAACAAACACATCACCAACATCATCCTGAATGGAGAAAAACTAAAGGCTTTTCCTCCAAGAACTAGGCTCAATTAAATGGCACCAGATGATTCATGAGTTAAAAGAACTTCTACACTACACCTAAAACTATTACTGAAATTACTTGACTTTATTTTACTGGCAACAGACCCAAGAACAAGAGAAGAAAAATAATTATGTGTTAAACTAAGGGAACACTTATGTATGCATTCAACATTAATTGAGTATCCAAAATGAGTGGGAAAGTATCTTTCTCAATGACATGAAGATGTTCAAAGAAGGGCGAAAGTAAATCCAAAGATAGAGTAATTCAAAACACAGTCTTTGATTTAAAAAAATTTTTTCCTTGAATATATTTTCTCAGATATGTGTCTCAACTCTTTATAAGCAAAATGTGACTACAATGCACCACTCTTTTATAAGTAAACTCTTCAAGAAAATTAATTTTCCTGGATTATTTGAGTGTTTAAATTTTAAGTTAATGATTAACATGGAACACACTATACCTATGGATTAAAGAAATGAGCTAAGACTGTGCTGCAACACAATCTGCCACAGACAATGTCTGCATTTAAGTTAAACCAACTTAATTGTTTGTTAGAAGACAACAATAACAGTGGCCACAACAGGAACAAAAACAACACTCTTTAGAAGAATAAAATAGAGTCAGCAGTCTCCACACTATGATAATACACAGCTACGTGATATATGAAGAACCAGAAATATATGTTCTATTCTCAGGAGAAAAGAAAATAAATGAAACTCAACCTCATAACTCGGATTGGAATGAGCACACAAAGATTTAAGGCAGATATTGTAAATATGCTTAAAGACATAAAGTAATTTTTTAAACAAATGAAAACATAGGAAATCAGAGCAGAGAAATAGAAATTTTTTAAAACCTAATGGAAATGCTAAAACTAACATATATTTAAGACAAAAAAATATTATGGGACAAGCTCAACAGCAGAATGGAGATGACAGAGAGAAGAGAAAATGAACGTGAAGATAGATCCATATAAATAATCTGAAAAAAGGAGAGAAAAAATAAGCAGCCTATTGAAATGTCTACAGTACATATAATTGGTCTCTTTGAAGGAGAAGAGAATGAGAACATGACAGAAGAATACTTTTTGTAAATGTGGAAGAACTTATCAAATTTGATAAAAAAAACATAAATTCATAAAAGCACATAACAAAGAAACCTATGTTTAGGCACATTGTAGTCAAACTTGTTCCCTTCCACCATAACTGCAATCTTGAAGAACAAGAACCAAGTGAGGAAAGCTATTAAAAAGTCTGCTTTATCAAAGGTGACGAGACTAACAAAATTTTCAGAAGGGCTATATCAGATATGAAGGAACTTCTAATGACCTGGATTGAAGACCAGACACAAAAGTGAATTCCTCTCAGCACCATGATAATCACACCCAACACAAAAAGTTTGTTTGTGACGCTGGAAGAAATGGCTGGACCTGAATATAATGTTGAATTTACTGCTAGCTCTGTGTGGTTTAAATGATTCAACAATTGTTATTCATTATGTAATGTGAAAGTGAGTGATGATATGAATGCAGCTGAAGAATTTCTGGAAACTCTAGATAAGCTGATTGTGGAGGGAAAATACTTGCCAAAGCAAACCTTCAGTATGGACAAAATCACCATATTCTGAAAATGGATGCCTGAAAGGACTTTCATCCATAAGAAGGGCAGGTCAATTCCAGGTTTAAAGGCTTAAAGGACAGAATAACAGTTTTGCTTGGGGACAATGGGGTGAGCTACAAATTGAATGGCACCATGATAATCACACCCAACACAAAAAGTTTGTTTGTGACGCTGGAAGAAATGGCTGGACCTGAATATAATGTTGAATTTACTGCTAGCTCTGTGTGGTTTAAATGATTCAACAATTGTTATTCATTATGTAATGTGAAAGTGAGTGATGATATGAATGCAGCTGAAGAATTTCTGGAAACTCTAGATAAGCTGATTGTGGAGGGAAAATACTTGCCAAAGCAAACCTTCAGTATGGACAAAATCACCATATTCTGAAAATGGATGCCTGAAAGGACTTTCATCCATAAGAAGGGCAGGTCAATTCCAGGTTTAAAGGCTTAAAGGACAGAATAACAGTTTTGCTTGGGGACAATGGGGTGAGCTACAAATTGAAACCCTTTCTGTGGCTCAATTAGAGCGCCCGGACCTTCAAGCAGGTCAATTGCACACACTGCCAGTGCACTACCGGAACAATAAGAAGACAAGGATGACTGAGCTCCTCTTCCAAGATGTCCTCCTGATTTGCTGTGTCAGTGAAATGGAGAAAAACTATTTGGAAAATAAAGTACCTTTCAAGATTTTACTTGTTACGCATAATGCTCCCACTCATCCTCTTTTTATTAGTGATCTTTAAACCAATGTCAAAGTGGTGTTTTCCCCCCTAACCCCATCTCTTTGATCCAACCAATGGATCCAACTTTTAAGGTCTATTACCTGAGGATGACCTTTGCCCAAGCTAATACTGAAGAAGACAGCTTCAATTCTGGAAGAATCACAGCATCTGTGACTGCGTCAGGAACCTTGCTTGGGTTTGGAGTGATGTCACGACAGAGTGGATGAATGACATCTGTAAGAAGGCTGTCAGGAAGTTTATCTGTGACTTCAAAGTATTTGCCAAGAATAAGAAGGTTGCAAAATTCAACAAGGCCATGGTTGAGATGGCAAACAATTTTAACCAAGATGTGTATGAGAATGGCATTGAAGAGATCTTAGAGGTGGTTTCTGAGGAATTAACTAATGAGGAGTTGTTAGAACTGGAACAGGAACACATAGCTGAGGAAGAGACAAGAGAAAAGGAAATTTCAGGAGAAGAAAAAGAAAAAGAACCCCCAGGAAAATTCATATTGAAGCGTATAGCAGACACCCAACAAGCTCCTTATGTTTAAAAACATGGATCCCAACATTGAAAGTTTTTTATTAATAAAGAGGAATGTTCACGGTGCATTACCTGCTTATAAGCAAATCTATGATTTAAAAGAAAAATAAAAAAGCAAACCACCAAGGACATATTTCTGGAAATAGTGACTCCTCTTCAACAAGAGCCACAAGCATGTCCTTTAGGAGGCATTCCAGAAGAAGGCATTGTTGTCATTGGATATGACAGCTCCAAGCGTGTAATTGCCGTGGAAGACCTTCCAGTGAGACAAGATGGGGAAGTGGAAGACAGTGATACTGATGATCCTGATCCTGTGTATTCATAGGCTAATGTGTGTCCGTCCTCGTTTTTAACAAAAAAGTGTAAAAAGGAAAAGAATTTAAAATTTTAAAAATGTAAAAATTCATTTAGAGTAAGGATATAAAGAAAAAATATTTTTATTATCTGTACAATATGTTTGTGTTTCAAGCTAAAGGTTATTACTAAAGGGTCAAAAACTTTAAAAGATAAAAGTTTGTAATGTGAAAAAGTTACGGTAAGCTAAGACTCATTTATTATTGGAGAAAAAAATTTTATATAAATTTAATGCAACTTAAGAGTACAGTGCTTACGGAGTTTATAGTGGTGTGCAGTAACACCACATTCACTCACCACTCACTCAATGATTCACACAGAGCAATTTCCAGTCCTGCAAGCTGCATTTATGGTAAGTGTCCTATGCAGGCATACCATTTTTATCTTTTATACTATATTTGTATTGTACCTTTTCTATGTTTAGATATGTTTAGATACACAAATACTTACCGTTGTTACAGTTGCCTACAGTATTCAGTACAGTAACATGCTGTAGAGGTTTGTAGCGCAGGAGCCATAGGCTCTACCATACAGCCAAGGCTACACCACCTAGGTTTGTGTAAGTACACTCTATGTCTACACAACAATGAAATCACCTAATGATGCATTTCTCATTACATATCTCCATCCTTAAGTGACACATGACTGCATATGCATATATGTACACACACACACATACTTCCATACATAATTTTATATCTGGGCATTAGAGTGATTTATGAGAAATAATCCCTGCCCTCAAAAATTTTACAGTTTAGCTGAGTGAGCTTGCTTCCTGTAGTAACATAAATAATTGGTGGTCGGGCTGACCCCGTGGCTCACTCGGGAGAGTGCGGCGCTGGGAACACCGAGGCCATGGGTTCAGATCCTATATAGGGATGCCTGGTGCACTCACTGGCTGTGGGCGGTGCGGGTGACACCAAGCCAAGGGTTATGATCCCCTTACCGGTCACAAATAATAATAATAATAATAACAATAATAATAATAATTGGTGGTCTAGAACAGAGAGATGTCCACCAGAACTCACTCTGAAGAAGAGGAAAGAAGAACGAGAAGAAAAGGTCCCCTTTGCAAGGGAAAGGCAAATATATCCATGGAGAACACTTCTACTAAGCTGAGGCAGGCATAGAACATATTGAATTGCTCAGAGATGTAGTACTGTGAGGTATCTGGAAAGAGAAAGACCCAGCTCCAGCTCTGGGAAAGAGAGCGAGATAAAAAGACTTTAATGTATTTTAGGATTAAGCAGGCTATGTCTGAAGTATGTGTGGGTGGGGGAGGAGAACAAGAAATATCTGGAGGAAAAAGATAGAGCTAGCTAGGAAGAAGGGGCTGAATTTATGCTACTTTCATATCTTTAGATTTTAGAGGTTCACTTGATCTGCTAGGGTCAACATATTTTGATAATTTCTTAGACCTTCCTTTTAATTCTTCCCTAGCCCAGTTCCAGCTGAAGTCTCCCGTTTCCTGCCCTGTGGACTCTGCCACACTCCCTGACTAAACCAACCATGCCCACAGTCTGAGTCTGGACTGGGATGCCAGCATATACCCACTCCACCTAATGAAGAAGACTTTTCTCATCCCGTGACC
>NW_007737466.1:37347-38490 GCF_000696425.1 Galeopterus variegatus | reverse complement strand
AAAAAAAAAAAAAAAAAAAAAAAAAAAAAAAAAAAAAAAAAAAAGAGATTCAAAAAGTGGGGGTTGGGAGCTTTGAGAATGTGGCTTCCAGGGAAAAAAGGAGAAATTTTATAAAATAAAGATATGGGGAAACTTATAAGTTATGGTAATGACACAAAACAAAGGGGTTGGAAAGATGGAAAGAGCAGAGGAAAACAACTAAGGGGGAAAAAGGCATTTCATTAAAGATGGCAGAACCACAAACGGAAGAAGCTTGAGTCTCTGAGCCATTGACTAGCTCTAACTGCATGAAATTATGTCAGTACGCAATACGTTTTATTATACACGTCTCTGAGATCTGGGTAGTATGGTATAGTTGGTGTTTCATTAATACACCTTCCTTTCTCTGTGTGATGCTTTTTGGCCTTGACTGATATTTTTTACCTCTGTTTCTTTCTTTTCTTCCTTCTTCCCTTCCTTCCTTCTTTTTTTCTTTCTGTCTTTTTTTGCTTTTACTCTTTTATGTCTTGCCCTCACTCTTTTTCTCTTTTCTTTTCTTCTCCTCCTCCTTTTCCTTCTCTGCCTTCTCTCCCTCTCTTCCTCCTCCTCATCCTCCTACTTTGCTACTGAATTTGCCCACTAGGACCTTATTTTCAACTTCTAAATCTCACTTTGTTTTAGATTTACCTATTGTGCATAACAAAGCATTGAGTTTTTATTTTGTGATCTGATTTAAAACTTTTATTTTAATAGATGAATTTAGACATTTACATTTATTGATATGATAGCTATTTTGCTCATTTCCATCGTTTTTTGTTTTTGTTTTTGTTTTTTTCTCTAATTGGAAGGCTTGTACTATGTGATTTGCTTTCTGCATTTACCTCTTTTGAGTTTTAGGATGGTTTGCCTTTTTATTTTAGGGTTACCTTTGTAATCACAACTTAATCCATTATATATTTCTCTTAATCTTTTATTTCTATAAGCAATATTTATTATTTCCCTACTAAAAGCAATAATAAAATTAACATATCTCTTCTTTCTCCCCACACTCTCCTTATTTTTCTCTACTGCAGGATTTTAGACAATAATATTTTTTTTTGCCTTCATCTTTGTATCATCAAAAATTTTAGTTAGAAATATGAGGCTAGCCTGATATTTTTTCTC
>NW_007737466.1:35278-36761 GCF_000696425.1 Galeopterus variegatus | reverse complement strand
GCCTTCATCTTTGTATCATCAAAAATTTTAGTTAGAAATATGAGGCTAGCCTGATATTTTTTCTCTCTTAGAAGTGACTTTATCTTTTTGCCTAGCTGCCTTTAGTATTTTTTCTATATATTTGAATTTCGAATACTTGTAATATTACCAGGATATACTTGTGCTGATCATTTTAAGTCAAGTTTCCCCTTGACAATGTCAGGGGCCATTTAAATATCTACCTAAAGGGCATATTTTATTTCAGGTCTTTTCCTCTGGAATTATATTTAATAATATTAATTCAGTAAATTTATTTTGTTCATTGTTGTTGTTGTTGTTGTTGTTGTTTGAGATTAAAATTACAAATCTGGTGAATTTCCTTTTAGCAATTATTTTCTTCATAAAAATTTTAATACTTTCTATATGCCACTTTGTTTTGTTCAATTACCTTATTTTCCTCACTGAGATTTCTGCAATGTCCATCCTCCCAAACCTTCTTCCAGTTTCTTTAATTCTTTCATTTCTTTTCCTTTTTTTAAAAGTTTTGACAATTTACATACCATTTCTTATTGTTGTAATATCATCTCTTTTCTATTTCCCGCATTTCTGTTTCACGGATTTTTTTTAAAGATGTGATTATTTTATTAAGGTTTTTTCTTTCCTCATAAGGCAAGATACCTGATCATAATTTTAATTTGCTCAAGAGCAATATTTTTTCTGTTGAATGTCCTGTTAGTAGATAATCATTCTCTTCTTTCTTTCTCATACTATTTTTCTATCTAAGCTGTTCTAAATTATTTTTATTTACTTACCCATGAATGAATAGGGTTTTCTTGACTCACCTCTTTGTAAGAGTTTTGGAGGAGGAGCACTAGGGGTGGAACCATGGGGCATTTCAGACTGTTTTCATAATGCAAAAGTGCTCTGTTTCTCTCTTTCTCCTAAGAGAATGGTGATACCTTGCAAAATATATAAATATTTATCTATCTATCTATCTATCTATCTATCTATCTATCTATCTATCTATCTATCTATCTATCTATCTATCTATCTATCTATCTATCTATCTATCTGTCTATCTGTCTGTCTATTTATTTATTTATTGAATTTTGTCAGGTAGATTTTGTTATAATCTCACATCCTCAGGTTCTCAAAATCATGTTGTGTCCGGAGAAGTATCTGGTGTCAGCTCAGCTCACTCCAGTTTTTGTCTTGATTTTAGAAAACACAGAGTTCAGATTTTGTGCCTCATGGTGAATCCTTCATTTTCAGCATGCTTTTTGGCTCGAGTTCTTTTGGAGATGCACTGTTTCTGGTCCCTGTCAATGCTGTTATTTCTCTCCATGGCTTCTCAGCTCCACTTCCTCCTGCACAGCTTCTGCCTAATTTCAGCTCAGTTGGCCACCCTTGCTTCTAATACAAAACCTGGGGATTATATTGTCTCCTCATTTTGCTGAATATGGAGTTGTGACAGTTTTTATTTTTGAATAACTTCCAGGAGGAG
>NW_007737466.1:34381-35029 GCF_000696425.1 Galeopterus variegatus | reverse complement strand
AAGAGAAAAGCGTCATGTTTTAGGGAGTGCCTCCTTTGGGGTCTTCTATGGGGCCTTACACTTCCCAATAGAACTAAATTATAATTTTGAGCTGAATGAATAGTCATCATTCACACAGGAATGATTAGGTAATAATAAAACAAGTAGGACATATGAATATATTTCATTTCTTCTACATTTTATTTATTTTCCTGGAGATAATTGTCTCACTCCTTTCTGCTTGATTACTTAGTTTACTATATAGCTATCACTAATTCACTCCCAAACTCTGATCTTCAGAGTTTCCTCTGAACTTGCATTCCTGAAAGTTGTAGTGAATCTGTAGAGGTTAATTACCATTCTGCACTTAGTTTTTCTCTCTCCCCATGCGCTAACTCAGATGCCATTTGCCCATTAGCCTTTTTGTAATTAATTAATTAATAGTTTTTGAAAATGAATTATTAACTTAAATTAACAAATAAAAATTGTATATATTTATCATGTACAGCATGATGTTTTGAAACAAGTATAGATCATGGAATGGCTAAGTTGAGCTAATTGCCTTATATATTTATCATTTTTTGCGGTGAAAAGACTTAAAATCTACTCTCTTACTATTGAAGTTTTCAAGCTATAACAGATTGTTACTAACTAAAATCACCCCATATG
>NW_007737466.1:31442-32916 GCF_000696425.1 Galeopterus variegatus | reverse complement strand
TGTTCTTGCAAATGACAGAATTTCCTTCTTTACATTGCTATATAGTATTTCATTTTGTATTTACACAACATTTTCTTTATCCATTTATCCATTCATGGACACTTAGGTTGATTCTATATCTTTGCTTTTGTGAATAATGCTGCAATACACATGAAATTGCAGGCATCTCTTCAACATACCAATTTTGCTTCCTTTGGATATGTACCCCATAGTGGGATTGATGAATTAGCTTTTTAGTTTACAGAACTTGTAGATACCTGTCAACAACTACCACCTCCAGGCCTATCATTATTTTTGTTGAGATTATATTTTAATATATGCAGTATCACTTTTGTAAGTTCAATTCTTTATGTATCTATTTTATTTTTTCATAATATTATATGTTCATCTTATGGTCTTAATGCAAAATGGAAAATAAATTATCAATTTTCTAACAAATATTTCATCTGTAATACAGTCAAAGAACATATATGTCAGTTCAAATAATTTCAAGTGCTCTTGACACTACCCCCGTGGTGATATTAAAGAAACTGAAATGTAAAACATGAATTGTTCTGGAAAAATGAGGATGTAGGCCAATATTAACATGAAAATTTAATTAAATAAGAATAAACTAGTCTTTCTATAATTTTATCTTATAATAACAAGACATGTAGTTCCTTTGTGATTATAAGTCTAATTATTCAGAGAAATCAAGTGTTTCAATTTTTAAAATTTTACTCATAAAAGCACATTTCTTTTCTAATATAGACAAGAGACTGAATTCTACATCAACTCCTGCACTTTTATTAAAAATAATAAAAAATATATGTGTCTGATTCTTGGTAGTCTCCCTAGACAAGTATGTTTGGATTATCTGTATTTGGAACAAGATGTTTTTGGCAAACATTCCCCATCCTTCGAACAATTTCATCTTGAGTATTACATACCCGTGTGTTATCACATAGTTCAGTTACAGAAGGATTTCTGTTTGTTGAATAAATGAGTAATTGAATNATTTATACCTATGATTTAATTTTCTTTAATTTGTGCTTATTAAATATATGTTCTGTTTAACTAATGTATTCTGAATACATAAACAAATGTCTTAACACCAAAAAAGATGCTGGGAGGACTAAAGAGAGGATTTTTTAACAAATAGGTGGGACTTCTGATAAAAAAATCAAAGGACTAATACATTTCAAATAGGACATTACATATTTTACACATATTATTACGACCAGGAAATGACAATGTGAGCAACAAGCACTTGCTGACACCAGAAATAAACTTAATAATAAAAAGAATTAGGAATGTTTGAAAATATAAATGAAAATTGAAAATGATAGTTATGAGACAAAAATGTTGAAAATTTCGGGCCGGCCCGGTGGCGCTCTGGAGAGTGCACTGCTTGGGAGCGCGGCAGCGCTCCCACCGAGGGTTCGGATCCCATGTGGAGACCGCTTCCCGCTCACTGGCTGAGCGTGGTGCGGGC
>NW_007737466.1:28176-29445 GCF_000696425.1 Galeopterus variegatus | reverse complement strand
AACAACACACTTTTGTTAGTTGTGTCTTTGTACCTAACCAGTTTAAAATTGAACCTGAACTCAAAATGATGTGACTTAATGTAATGTAAATTAGAGATATGAAACTAGCATCATATTTTATAATTTGGTCACACAGTAATCAAACATTTTTTTATAGATGATGTGAGATCAATAGATATAATGGCATTGTCATTAGGAACAGGTAATGGAGAATGTAATAAACCAAAAGATTTAGACGGAAGTGACTCTTAGTTTACATTTTGATAGCATGAGTGCCCTACTGGCTGCAAGTTAAGACTGTTGTCTTGTTTTCCTTTAGACGGCAATAAGTGCTTCTACTCTTGGAATGCACTAGATTGCTATAGCTTGGTTATGCATCCTTTATGTAACCAAGGTCTGTTACCAACAACAGGCTTGGCTTGACCTCTTGCACTAAACAAATGACCCAAAAGTCCAAAAATTAGTGCAAGTATTGGTAGCTTTATTCAGATAACCGGCATCTGGGGCATAACTAGGCTAAAATCATCCTGCCTTCTGATATTTGCTCTGGGGTATTAAAAGGTAAGAGGTNAAAAATTCCCACTTGATTTCTGTCATAGTCTGAGAAATCAAACCTTTTTACAAAACTAGCAAGAAAATTCTCCCTTTTCTATTTTTAACTGAATCAAAAGCAATACATGCTATTTTGTGGGAAAGTCTCCTCACCAACGAGTATGGAATTTTGATCCGTTTTTAAGCCGAGAGACTTTGGAAGGGCTGGAAATTCCATTTTTGTGCTTCTAAAATGACCCAATGTTGCAATGATAAAATTCAATCATAATTGTTATGATTTTATCTACCAGCCATTAGAAACTCTATTATTGAATTTTAATTCTGATTTTGAAAATTTTACATAAGGTGAATTATAAATTTTATTTTGAAAATAATTCTACCCCAGCAAAGATCTTTAATTTTTATTGCCTTTATTGATCATAATGTGGAAAACTGTGATGTAGCAAAGTCAATGACTTCTAGAATTCTTTTAGAAAAAAATTGTGTCTAATTATGCCAAAATAGAAATTGATAAAATTTGCTTAACGTTAGGAATCCTACACTAGAAAGTAAAATATTACATGGATGCATCTTTTGACTAATATTAGAAATAAAATTCTCAATTTCATCGGTAACATATTCTGGCTATGTGCTTTATTGAGAATATCTAGTATGTTGAACTTCTGAGTCTTAAAAATCTATTATCACAGTAACTTTCACCCAATTCCGCAAACAACA